>NW_010287392.1:6406-8758 GCF_000700745.2 Antrostomus carolinensis
CTTGGAGAGTCACCTGAAGAGTGGAAAAAAAAAACCAAACAAAGGGTCTTTAGCAGAGATTAGAGCTCAAGAATCTGAGCCTACAAGTCCCCACTGAATACATTAAAAGGGAGACTTTTGAAAGTTTTAAAGTTTGGATATTTCTATGCAGACATACATCACTGAGAGAAAGGCAGCTTCCCCCTTTCTACTTTCTTGTCACCCCAAGCTTCAAACTTCTGCTTTATGCATAAAAACACTTGAACTTGTCCAGGAAAAGGTTGCCAGTATTTTTTCAACATTGCTAAACAACAGATTTTCTTTAACCTCATTCTCAGAAACAGCTGTACCATTTTGGATGAAACTTCCTGAAATATTTCCGCCTGAGGCAGACACCTGGCATAGAAAATTTCAGCCCAAACATTTAAGGTTTGGCAAAGCAATATGCAGCTGAAAACAGGCTTTATAATGGGAAGTGCTGGGCAACTTTAATAACAAGCAAAATTACCAGCCTCACCCCTGCACCAATCCTAACTGATGTGCCAAACTCCACGATAAAATAACTAGCTTAAATGAATGAAGTCCTTACATATCAAAGGACCAAAAATAACTTGGAACATAGTCTTCTTCCAGATATAACAAACATTTCCGACTTATGGCTTAGTGATGTACAGAGGACAAAGTAGATTAGTAACAAAACATAAGATGTAATCTTCAGTTTGTGTCTGTTAGAGGGAAGAAGAGTGAAGTGTGTGAAGTGTATTGGCAAAGTATATAATACCTTTGTTGCTTAGATCTTATGTGTTTGAGTCATCCAGAAGTCAGATGGTTTATTTTCTCCAAACACACCCCAAACTGTTAGCCGGAAAACCACTTAGACTTTTAGATGGCAAATGTGAATTCTGAACACAATAACATAATCTATTAATCTTTCAGCAAGTCACCCGAAATGTTTAACAACTGCTTTTTCATTCATTTTCCCCTTCCAGTACAAGAAGAACTTAATTTCCTATTCCATTTTTTCTCCTCTCTCTAAAATATAGCCCTCTCGTGGTAGTCATGTTGTTCTTTAACCAAAATAAATCAATAACTATGGAGATGTGTAATAAAATTTGTTCTCCTTCTTCTGTGCACAAATACAGTGGAATAGCTCAGTAGTTTCCTCTTCATTTCTTTAAAAAATACATTTAAATTGTGGTTTTTTAATAAAAATGTATTTAAATAATATGTATTTATGTGGAGACAGGGAAGTGAAGCAATAAATATAAAAAAAAGAAAAAAGAAAGTGAGATTAACATAATGCTGATGTTTCATATCCAGCTTATGTTTTCAGATATTTCTGGGGGCATGTTGAGTGTCTGAATTTTGTCTAAAATATAACTTCAGTGGATTTCAGGCACCTAAATATCATAGAATATCTCCTATTTCCTTCTTATAAGCAGTGTGTAAGCACTAGAGACTTAAAAATGTAATAGAACCTTTGTTCTGGAGAAAGAAACACAGTCGTTGAGTATGGCCTGCACCTGGGAAAAAAAAGTGGGTGCCCAAGTGATTAATTTATACTTTATTTGTGCTTTGACAAAAGTCACAGAAGAGGCTTCATCTGTTAGGTACACTTAAACCTACTTTGACCAGACAGCCCTGAGTTCAATTCAGATAACAGGTGATGATGTTGAGAGAGACAAGAACCAAGAAATAGCTTGATCTGTATCCCATAAGGAAGAACTCAGTCCTTGGGTTAGTACTGCCCTGAGTCCTGGCTTATGGCTTATCCTATTGGATCAAATGTACAAAATGCGTGGGAAAGAGGGTCTTGATCTCCCTCTTTCTCTAGGAGTGCTCTTACCACTAGCCTTGGGGACAAAAGGAGAAAACTGAGACTGCCTATGCCTTTCATTGGGACTGTGTATTATAGCAACATAACTTGGTACTGAAGGGAAAGTGGTGATGCAAATTATCTTGAAGCTGAATTTCTATTTCTAAAATAAGGGTCCCAAAAGCTCATTTTAGTTCCATGTCCACTTCATATCGTAGAAGGCTGTAGCAGTTGCCATGAAATTAGCTGCTTCTGAGGTGAGATGCCTCTGAATCTGTCCCAGTCTGTTTCTATCATTAGAAAAAACATTATCTAGATCTTGCTATATGAACAACCTCTTTAGGTAAAGTATATGGATACCATTTGTATCCTCTAGATTTGGTTAATAATGTGAAAGTTTATTTTTATTTGCACCAAAAGCTTATTAGATTAACACATGAAGCTGTAATTAGCAGTAAGAGGATGCTGAATCAGACAGTTAACATCTGTGAATTGTGGGATTTCCCTCTGCTAATAACAGCTTTACTGCATGGTGACCAATAAAACTATTTTAAAGT
>NW_010287392.1:8788-12584 GCF_000700745.2 Antrostomus carolinensis
GAAAAAAAGTATGTATGTTAACTTCTTCTCCCTACCAGCATACAGCAACTGTATTAAGATACTACATGAAAAAATACCCCAGAGAGGATTAACAATAATATAGAAATTATGTCTGTGTGAGAAAGTTTTGTGTAATTAAAAGCATGCTAGTGCTTCTGATCTTTCTGATACACCGTCACTGGCAAAGAGCTTTAAAACAGTACCAGAAGAATTCCAGTGATCAAGATGGAGTCACAGGAGTGTGGTGGGCAGAGAGACTCCACTTTCTGAAAGCACTATCTGATGGGAGGGAGCACCCAGCTGAGAGCCATGCCACTGCAGAGATGGAAGCGAAGTCCCTGCAGTTAGCAAATAGTCCTCACACTGTACAGTGAGAGTGGAGGGGAAGAACTTTCTCAATTTCTGAGGACTGAGCAAGTCTTTGAAGCACACAATGTTCTTATCTCAACCTACAAATCTCCTTACCTTTGCCCCTCCAATTCTCTCCCGTGTGGCTTGGGTGGGTGGGAATAGGAGGAGGTGCTGGGGGGCGGTGTGAGTGGTTGTGTCATCTTTGGCTGCCAGCCAAGTTAAACTACCACAGGATCACATATAGCCATGTGTATAGTATCATATGGTAGTAACACAGGAACTTGTTTTAGGAATTGCTGTTGGGGTAGTTAGGCAGCATGAGAGGGATCTTCCCCACTGCTAGGATGCATGGGCAACACTGCTCAACATCCTGAGGAGGCACCAGGTCAGAGACCTAGTGACTAGGATGTTTGTGCAGACCTTTTACAACTCTTATGGTACATCTGAAATTCAGGCAGCATAGACCTGACTGCCCTGCAATCCAACAGACTTGGTAGAAGTGTAAACCAGCTGTCTCTAATGGCATGACTACAACATGCAGTTCAGCAAATGTGACTTGGGGCCTCATTACTGTGTCTCCACCTCTGACATTTATAGTTAAATGATGTTGCTGATTCCTGAAAGAGACGCTACAATTTCCCTAATTAAAGGAGGGGGGGAAAAAAAAAGCCCAAACCAAAACAATCTTCTTTTCCTTCCCAGATTGTTCCCATTTACTGCAAATAAGCATGAGTTCCTGCCTGCAAGCACTATCTACAAACTGCAGTCAGATGTAAAAGAAGCCTAATCAAGCTTGGGAACCAGGCCTTAATTAGACTGCTTGGAAAACAGAGCAGAAGAGCAAATGAAAATTATTAACCATCACTCATGATTCCTGTTTCTAATTTTAAAAAGGAAATCATGCATTAATCAAACCCTAGCCCTAAGCTTAGAGACACGTTTTAGAAATATCCTGAAACAACAAAAGGAAATCTTTTCAGTGTTTAGAGAAAACAACTCCCGATCAGCTAGTAAGTGTAGCACAATATATTTTGACATGAAATAAGCTATGTTTCAGTATGCTTAGCTTTTGTTGAATTCAAGAAAAACAAAACCAGTACCAACTGAAATGAAGGCACATGACAACAATTGGGGTTAAGCCTGGGCTTTGTTAAAGGAAAACAGAAATGTAGGGTATGTTGTTTTCATGGGTAAAGGAAAGACATGGAAGGGTAAGAGTGAAAGGACAGCAACATCACTGCTATTGTGTGCTTTGGTCATAGCAAATAAACTTTTTGGTGCACATAAACAATATTTAATACAAATTGTTTCTGATAAATAATAACAATCAGGAGCACAACCTCTAAATATTACCCAGAGATCACTTGAGATCATGTAATAGGATTTATCAGAACTTACTTCATAGTTTCTGTTATATTTGAACTATAAAGATAATTTTCTATGTTTTGGCAAACTAATGTGAACTTTCTGTCTGCAATTCAGAAACTGTTTCTGGTGGAGCCAGATTGAAATCTTTAATTTTCTTGGAACTCTCAAGGAAGAGGAGAAAAAATGGGCTCTTGACCTACATTAAACATTGTACCCATTCTTGTGGCAACATCACATTACAAAGAATGCTCACTTTTTTCAAACACAAATATCCAAGCTTCTCTGGATTACAAACAACGCTTTGTAGAACATACCAGTTTTCCTCTTAGGTCTCCAAGCATTTACCAAGTATTGCCTGTTTAGATTTCTAAAGCTAGTGGTTTCGTGATCTGAAATTACATATCTAGAAATACTAAGATGGCATGCATGCTTGTATTGCTATTGTGACTCGCAGACCACAGTTATTGTTCTGTGAATAGATTAAAAAAATTAATGACAAATGAGAAAAATACATGCATTTTTTAATCTATCATGCTATATATGTCATGCTTTAATAGAACTAAACAATGGAGTTCAGCAATCAAAGTTGGTAATTTGATAGAGCATTATGGTCTGGAGGAATGGGCACAGACAAGGATTAGTAACTACCGAATTTTACTGATGGTTTTGGCATGGGTTCTTCTAAAATCTTGATGAGTAACCTCCACAGTTGAGCCCTACAAGAAAATGGTATGAACAAAGTGAACATTTTGTCCTGCAGTTTCGTGGTATCTCCCTACATGATATAATACAGAACAGAGCTTTTTGGTTTTAATTGAAAAATTACACTAACTTTGGTTATTTTGGCTGAAGCTTCCATTATTTCTTTCTGACTCCTAATGTGCAGACCACTTGGGTGATGCCCTAGCTGCTAGAATTCAATTGCAATGCTTCTACTAAATTAAATACAACAGGACTTCAACTATGGATTTCAGTGGATGACTAAGGACAAGACAGAGCGTGTCTAGTCTAAAACTTGGTGCAGTTGCCTTGGAGGTGAAACACATAGGTTTAAATCCTCTTAGGCTGTACAAGGAGCTGAACCCAGATTTCCCATCTGAGGTGTGAGTGCTGTAAATGCCATACTGATGTGCAAAAATGTAGATGATAGGATTATAATGTTTTGTAACAAAGTGGCTGAGACTCTTTTCCTTCATGGTAGATTCAAAGTTGACTGTATGCATGTTCTTACAGCACTTTAGTTTGGTCATGTCTCAATTTAGGCAATGTTCAGCAGCAGAGCTCAGGTGGTAGGAAGGAACATTGTAGCCCAGAACCCTTTCTTACACTTTTAGGCTCCTGAAGGGTTTTCATTACACACTGCTGTGCCTAGGGAGCTTCAATCACTTTATGGACACTGGAGAAAATAGTTTAACACAATTTGAAGCATTATATTATATTTTTAATACCTGTAGCTCTATCATTTTATCTATGCTAAGTAAAGTGACCTATGTCAGTGCACACTTACTGTCCTACCCACTGAAGAATTTGCTAAATCCTATTTTTGCTGTGGCTACTTGATTTTCACCATTTTTTTGGCATACTTTCACTGACAATCATCTTTGTGCCTCCAATTTTGAATTTTGACATTGCAGTGTAGCCTTTGTATCAAAGCAGTGACAGTACTACAACAGCAGAGTCTGCTGATAATGTGCCTTGTTTTCATAGTTATGGGAGTGTGCCCTGCCAAGTTTTCTTTTCAGGTTAATCTGCTATTCTGGGGGCTACCATGTGATTTCTTGTAATAATTATTTTTCCCTGCTTTCTTATCCTATACCTGCAGTTATCCATAAGAGTCATACAGCTATCAACACTCACAATCCAGAAGTGGAAATGAGCCTGTCACTGTTCATTCCATATTTATGTACTGATGTTAACATCCTGATAGAAATCCAAATTTGATTTGATTTTGAGTGAGTTCCAGCACCATTTAACTGTCTACAGAGCAAATCTAGTTTGTTAGCTTACTTTGATTAAATTCCATATGCCATAACAGTATTGCAAATCTACTCTCCCCCCCAACAACTCTGTCATTCCC
>NW_010287393.1:0-22296 GCF_000700745.2 Antrostomus carolinensis
GCCGCCGCTGTGCTCCTCACTGACTGGGAACTACTAGAACTAGAACTACTAGAAATTATTGCATTCTAGTGCCATCACTAACACAAATCTTCAAAATTTATTTTTGTCAAGACTACTTTCACATACCCTGTTATAGTCCAATTATATCCTAACCTATCAGCAGATTCAGTTGTCAATTTAGAAAGCAAGCTAAAAATTTAAATGATTGCTCCTGCAGAGCCTCCAGAGTTCTCCTAACACTTCTTCAGTACTGCTTATCACTCAAAGTAGACTTCACTGATGTGAACTGGAACTGAACTGATTAGTCAACGCGCTACTCTCACTGTTGTGGTTATCTACCTCATGCCACCCTTTTCACAACCGTCACATCATTTATTCTTCCTTTAATTTCACTTCATTTCTGGAAAGAGACCAATTCCACTTCTGGGGGGAAAAAGGCTCTAAAAGGCATCCTGAGCTGCCCTGTTATCTGCATTAATAGTGCATTCCAGAGACTCTTATAAACGTGCCCATTTAGGCACTAAGTTACTCTCCAAGCATAGCAGTTCAAACAGCGAGTCACAGCAGAGTATTTTTGCTCCATTCCCATTTCATCTACCCTTCCATAGAACCATATAGGCAGAATGGCACCTTTAAATGAAAAAAAATCAGTGAAAAAGGTGTGAACTTTCCAGTATACTCTATAGTCTCTACTCTTGTCATCTCCTGAAACAAGCTGTGCCTTTAAAACAAACAAAGTGTAAGATACAAACCAACAGGTTGCCAGAAGCCAATTATCTCCAAGATTACTTCGGTTAAATCTAGCCAATGGACCGAAATGTTACTTAGGAAGGGGATGACAAACACCACACAGAGCAAAAGACTACATAAAAATTGTTTCCACAGAAATCTTGTTGCCTACCACACTGATAGAAATCACCATGGCAACTAACCTGAAGAATTACGATGCATGTTTAAAATTTATCCTGGTTTAAGGATTAGAGGACAGATCAGACCACTGCACTAATGCCTGCATCCCTCTTGGGGAAAGTTCAAGTTGGATGCTTGCTTAATTACAAATTATTATTTTTTTTGCCAGTACATAGTATCTGTGACTAATTTTCTCTCCAAAAGGATAGAGTTGCACACAGATTTTGACAATTTTTAGAAGTGATGTTTCAGTTGACTGTATAAATTGCAAACTAAAAATCAAAAGCACCAGAGTAAACTGGATGTTGTTTGACAGCTCTCTGTAAAATAAAAATCAATAATGCAGTAGAAGAGAAAGGCATTTAAGTGATTTTATTCTCATTCTACACAAATGCCATGAATTTGTGTGGAGCATCCACTTCTTTCAAAAGAATCTGTGTGACCACAGTAATAGGGAAACTAATTTTCCTATTCTTAAGAACCAAAATATGTATTCTCCGTTATGTTCAATTTATATTTCGAGTCTCAGCTGCCTTTAAACCCCAACTAGTAATGTTTTAGGTCTGTTTATAATCACATAATTTTAGGGGAAAAAACCCCAATTCGTGACCTCTGGCTGCTGACCACACTTAGGAGAAAAAAAACAACCAACCAACCAATGGGTAGCTACTAGGAATGACTAAGTCATTCTTTTATTTGAGTATTTACTTAATAACAATTACTCACAGGAGATTGTGAACCCATGCCTTAAGGTCTAAACAAACAGTTCTTCATTTCCCCCCACCTTCATATATGACATACACTCAAACATCCTATTCTGAGGAAATCTGGAGTGAAAGTTAATTTAAATTGATGAAATCGATCTTACTGAAGAGCAATCTTGGTCCCCTTTAAATCCACCCTAGCTGTTGTATTAAGGGAGTTCTTCACCTGTTTATTTCCTATCAACTACTAATCTGCTCAAAACATGAATTTCAAAAGGTTATGTCCAGAGAGCAGTTAACTTAATATTATGAGGTTTCACTGGCTTCTTCTTCCTGCTTTTTAAATTCTGTACATAGTGTGCTTAAGACTCTAAACAAGAATTCTGTCTTTAAATATAATCTTGGAACAGAAGATACTTGTGAACTACTAGCTATGGTGGAACTCTGCATAATGTCTGGTTCAATTCCCTCCCTTAATTAAAAGGCAGCCACAGATTTGGAACCTCTTACTAATAAGCTAAGGGAATCTTTATGGTTTTCAATTTTCAAACAGCTGGCTTGTATGGAAACAAGATGTCTTGGCACAGAGAATTATTTATGCCCGTGTAGATTCAGTGTGACTGATTATTTGCCACATGACAATAGAAATCTGCAAAAGAAGTAATTTGAGAAAGAAATGGCTTTCCCAATTCTGACAAAAATTCTTCTCCATCATTAACTCAAAATTGGTTTTATGCAAAGGTAGTATTTCAATAGCTCAGGAAAACCTCCATACTTGGCATATACTCATCAGAAAAAAAAAAAAAAAAAAAATCAAACAAAAACAAACCAACCCATCCCACAAACACTGTTACCATATTCATGCTCTGAAATAGATCAATTAATTTCAATTGTATGTAGTTGTATTCTTCTGTATTGTTTTACATGACATTTTATATGCATCAGTTCAAGAAGGTGGTTGGAAATTTTTCTTCGTGTCACTGTGATTTTTAAATTTCATTCTGTTGCTAAGTATGACAATTAGTTGCTAAGATGCTACATAAGCACATACACAATGGAGCTAGATTTATCTTGCCCTGTGAGTTTATCACAATCAAGAAGAGGAGAGAGAGAGAAAATGAGATTAGACTATTTTTGCTTCTACTGAAAATAGTTGTTTTGCCTTTCGGTTAAGAATGTTTTTTCTCTGCTTTACTGTAGCCATTCAAACTTTCAGGAAACACTTGTGCAAACTAAAACTAAGAGGACAAGCACTTTTCAACATCTCTGAAAATGCTTCTGACTCCCACCACTCTAGGTCAGGTCAAGATCAGAAAAATTCTGATAGCAGGCTTTACACCAGACAGGTGTACTCAGAAGAAGAGAATTTCTAACCAGTCAGCAGGAGTTAAACACTAGATTTTAAAAAAACAACTGATCAAAAATTTTAAATAAACTTTTCCAAGCAAAGCACATTATTTCCTTTTGTTGAAAGCCTTATACCTTTACTTCAGTAGAGACGTTTTCACGATTAATGTCTAACGTGAAGGCAGCTAATTGCCAGTTGAGCTGTCTGCAACTGCTACAAATGGCAAAAATAGTACCTTATCTGCTGGATGTCTACATTATTCTGCATCTACCTTTAGCTTGCAATATTTGAGAGCTGAAATCTTGACTTAGTCTGAAGCACTTTGCAGAACTACTGACAAAGTCCTCACCAGAGAGCTTTCTGTGCAGCTATGCTATTCATTTTATCTTAGGGACTGTAGCTTGGTGGAAGAGGACAAGCAGTCTCTACCACCAGTCAGCTTCTTTCTCACGAATACATCCTGATTTTATTCCTCAGTAAATCTGAGGAAACCATTCATCTGTGCAGACTTATGCATTCACTGTCACGTGCTTCCTCCTGCTGCAGTTCTCATTTTGCCCTTCCTTAGCAACCTGCTGGTACACATTAATCATCATACACTTGGTTTTCAATGCAGAGTTTACATCTTTATTTGTAAGAAAATGGATTATTATCCAGGCCCTTAACTACAAAGAAAGGAAACCACTGTCTTTGGCCATACCAGAGAAAAAAGCTTGTTCATTGTTCCATCTCACCTGGAGGTGGAGGTTAATGCACTGATGTGGAAGGGAATACCAGATGTATGCGTGTGCTCCATGAAGTAGAAGCTGACACTTTGGGAACCATGAATACTGCCATACCAAAGAGACCTTCCTAACTAGAACTTAAAATAAGCAATACAACTTCTCTTCCAGGGATGTAACGCTTCCATAAACAACAATCTTTCCAGAGAGGAGTCATCCAGCTGATGTCACTCAGTCACCTACGCAGACCACATCAGCACTTACAGCCCAGAACCTACACATGGCTTCATAAAATTCCAACCACTGTCTGCCACTGTGAGATCAACCAATGAGCACAGATGGAGAACTAAATCTCTTAACCTCCATAAAGATGGTCTATTCTGGTGAAATATTTGAGAAAGCAAATCTACCAGCTACATCACATCCAAGGATCTATTAAGCCAAGTGCCACCTATCCAGTAAGCTATGCAAACCACATCAAGCACAACACACAACTACTAGAAGTAAAACAAAACAAACAAAAAACCAACAACAAACCCAAACAGAATCAAATAACCCACACACCTACCAATAGTTACATAATACTAATCCAATAAAAGATGTCAGGAGTGAAAAAAGGACTGGATTCTACGAAACTAGACTAAAATATATTGGCTGAATATCTGAAATAATATATAAAAGTGTTTTCCTGCTATAAGATATTTATAATCAAAGAGCGTTTAAGCATATCTTCTGAATTTGTTAACAGCCTCTCAGGGAGCTTTTCAGTGAGTAAAGGTTAATACATACTGGGAACTACCTGGTTTATTTGTCATCTTACCTTCATGTGGTTAAGCCCACCAGAGGAACCAATACATATTTAACGTTTCAGGAAAGGCTTAACAATATCCTATGTCGTATCATTCAGAAGAGGTCACGTAAGTTTTGAAGTCAGCCTTTCACATCCACCATATGACACTTAAATCCAAGTGTTTAAAACAAGATTGTATTAAGATTACGCAGCGAGACTGGGGATACATAGTATTTTACCTACAAAGCACTGTAAAGCATCTTGAACAGTTGGCTTCACACTGATGCCAATTTCAAAGATTCACTACTTGAGAGTCTTAATTAGGCAGCTGTATTCTAATAGACTGTTTAGCCTCCTCTGAACTAAAATTTCCCAAGCAGCTTGCCAATTCAAAATACTTTATTCTTCATATGTTGTCAGTTTAGGCTACTTTGCTCTACTAAATCACCCTCAAATTAGTTCTGTCAGCAGTATGTCAGTCTAGTAGACTCTTAAGCTTAAATCTCCCACTGCGGTGAAAAACATGTAGGAAGTCTTGTATTTTATGACTATTAAAAAAAAAGTATTATCTGTTGTAAAAAACACAATCATTAAGTGGTTGTAATATGCAGCTGCATTACTTTCTGTAGCAGTCTGAAGTTTCCCTGTCATCCCTATTCATTAGCAAGTCCTACAAGCAAGATTCATCATCTCACTGTATCTAGAGTAAGTAAAAAAGGAGTTTCCTTCACTACTGCTTCTCAGAATTTGTGTGTTTACTTTTGTTAAGAGTTGCAATCAAACCATTAAGATTGAGTTCTGTGACAAAGATTAAAATCCATTTTCCTTGGACTCATCCATTCAGGGTCTAAACAGAAGCAAAAAACCTTTTCTGTGCTAATCAAACTTTTGGATCCTGGATGAAATAAAATGCAAAATGAATCAAAACAAGACGCAACACAAACACAAAAAGCCTTCTGGTTTTACCTCTATAGCATTGGTATCTGAAATTAAATTCCTGGTGACCTATAGTTCAATGAATTAAGAGGCATTGGAAATACATTTGCATTATTACATGGAGTTCATTTTACCACCTGTAAGATTTACAAGAGAGTTTACTCACATATATGCATTTGCAAATACAGAACTTACTACAATGGTAATTTTTAATTGTTCCTTGCTGTTCACTCTAGTACATAAAATCTTCATTTTAAAATTTTGCTAAGATATTTGCTATTAAATATATTTTTGTTGACTTGCAACTTTTTGTGACTTGAGCTACAAAAAACCCAACATGCAAAATTCATTAAGTGAGAGTTCCTTTTTTAATCAATATCCCCATGGTTAAGTATTTTGTCTTGAGATGCAATTCCCAAAACTTTTGCATCCTCTAAGGGTTTCCATCTGCAAGGGTAATGCTCTGATTTCCATACCTTAGAATATTCTGGTGAGACGTATTCTCAGTTCTATCTGTTTAGGTTTTTCCCCTCTGGATACGTGTTAAACACCTGCTGGAATACAGACAGGATCTCAAGGCCTCACTTGCTGGAGACCCACTTCCAGGGCTCCACTTTCCTAATCAGTGCATCGTATTAATATAATTCTGTTCAAATGAGTAGGTATTTACATTTCTTATGGAAACCCATGGGGTTAGCACAGCTTCATTAGGGGGGTCTAAAAAAATGCATTTCTCCCTAGTCTAAAGTAGATAAACTCTGCAAAAGTGAATTAAATGTCTTCAGATATGAAGCATGTCTCACTTTGAAAAAAGTGGGAATTTAAATGTTCACTTATAGCTCATGTTTGTACCACACGTAGTTATTGGAGAAAAGAGTGGAAGGTACCATAAACCTCCTCCTGTGGATATTCTTTAGGTTTAATCTTCCATTGTCTCACTTCTTTTAAAAAAGAAGGGGGGAAGGGGAAAGAAAGGGAAGAAAAAAAGAAAAAAAAAGAAGACACCTCAGTGTTTCAATAGAAAGACTTCTGCTCACAAAAATAAAGTTTCTAATTTTATATTTTGCAAAAAAAACAAAACAAAAACAAACAAAAACAAACAAACAAAAAAACAAAACAAAACAAAACAACCCAAACAAACCAAACCAAAAAACCCCCCATCCAACTATTACTAAGTGTAATTATGTTTTGAGCAATCAGTCCTTGCCTCACATTTATTCCTGGTCAGATGGGAGAAGTAATCTAATATAAAACCCTCAGAATAAGTTAACACCTAAAGAAAAAAACATACTCCTACAAATATACATGTACACATTACAACCAAGGTGATTATCCAAATCAGACATGACACTTTTAAAACCAAGCAGAAGCCAGTTCTGTGCACCTAAAAGACATAAAATTTCTCTTTGATCAAGCAACACTGAATAAGCAATTTTATAGAAAAATAACTAATGATTCTGTTGAATGGGGTAGGTGGAAAATATCACTCCAGGTTCCTAATTAGGTGTTTCTCTCAGGAGTCTATGTGGCAGTTATGTCAGCTGTACCCCACAGTTTTATGTAATGCCAGGCTACTTTACCCAAGTAGTTTATGATGGTTTCTTTCATTAAATGAAAGTGTTAGAGTACCTATGAAAACTCTATATGCAAAACTTTAAAAAAGCACAATACTTCACCTCTGGTCAATCTGAACTAGTCCGCAAAGTCTGAAAACATTCTTTGTATGGGGATTCAGTATCACAAGGCTAACTGCACACAGATGCTTCCTGACCTCTTTCAAGAAGGGCAGACACATTTTTGGTCCAAGAGATTTTGACCAGCTTTACAATTAGCAGACCAGCATCCAGACAATATTTTCTATGTGGCCTCAAGGTAAAAATGTCCTACTTCACCCAACTGTAATGAAACTAAAAAAGAAAAAGTCTCTCTCACAAGAGGAAGGTTCTAATAGATTTCATTAATTATTTCTATAAATATTGTATCCCATGAGCAAGGAAGTGACACTAGAAAAAAAATTCCATAGCAAAGTTAAGAGAAGATTCATTCACATTAATTCTACATTCTATGTAGCAGTATCAACATGAATGAATCTTTGCCTAACTAGAATGTAGTATTAATTTGCAAGAATCTTTGCTTACCTTCAACATCCACAGCACGTAGTAATCAAGATACTACCATGATCTGCTATGTTTGCATGTTGCTAGAGACCATTATTAGTAAGAAACAAGTCAAACAATAAAAACACAGTTGCTTAACTGACAGGAAATATTTCACACAGATTGTAGCAAGCCACGAACCTTCTCTCACAGGGCAACTCACTTGTGTTCTGTACTGGACAATTAATGTCATTAGAGAACACAGAATTAATAGCCCTCATTAAAAGCATCTGGAGAATTTCACTGCTACAATAACCGTGACCAATCCAGAATGCCCAAGTACAAGTCAAGGTTGCATCCTTCACTCCTGCCTTTAAATTTTGCTGAATAAACTTTTATTTATTATGCATATGGTGTCTCGAGATCACACCCTATATAATATTTTTATTGAATAAGCATTGCTTTACTATGTTGTAACAACATCTGTATGCTGCTAATACAAGATTATTGTGTTAGTACTGAATGAGAACAGGTATCCCATTCTGAAGGGCTTGAAATCTCAGGAGCAACTTAAGGCTGGTAAGATTTACATAAAAAGAATCTCCAATATTAAAAAAGAGAAGTTTTCCAAGTCTGGCAAGACATTTATCAACTTTGTAAGAAAAAAGAAATTAAAAAAATAAATAAATCAGTAAGCTATTTTTCCTAAGTCATTTGCAATCCAGCTCAATACCGGAACTCCAAAAAGGTTCCAACTAGTTTTTAGAACACATACATAGTCAGTTTGCTATGTCTGCTGTATGCAATCAGCATGAACAAATCAAACAGATTTGCTTGATAATTGAATTCAGAGAGGTTGTAATAGGTAATGAAGATTATCAGAAGACAAAAATCATGTGTTATACAGTGAACCACTAATGTCACATGCAGCAACTTATTAATCATTGGTATAAAATAAACACATATGACATGCCAGTTCCCTTAAACAGGATATCCAGATAAATTCAGAGTTTTACTCTGAGTCTTCAAGATTTGTAAGGATGTTTTTACCTCAACTTAGTATGGGTTTAAAAAGTTCTATGTAAATCATAGCTCATGTACCTTGATACCTACTTTGTTTTTTTTTAACCCTGCATTTTCAAAGAAGTTCTAAGATCTGGGAAGTGGGGAAGAGCCATAGCAATACTGGTATGAAACAAACCACTGGGAATAAAGATCGATCAAAGCATATGACTGATTCCAATGAGTTGTAGTTTATAAGCCATTCTTAAAAACTCTTGTATGACAAGCAACACACAAAAACTTCAGAGAAAGCTCTGACAAACTCCTTAACCAAAACTGTTGTCTTATCACAGCTCAAGTATCTTGGGCAGCAGAATTTCTTCAGAGCTATAGGTTTTAAAGAGGAGACTCACAAAAGTACTCATCTGTGGAGAAATCCTACATCTGGAAAAAGAGTAGCAGTTAAAATCTTCCACTTTTGAAAATAAGCAGTCCAGCTCACTCTACTAATCTCTGTCAGAACTTTTTGTAAACTTCCTCCCAGGGGCAAAGGTATCTGTGAGCCAAGGGTTAGTTTTGATACAGCACAGCAACGTAACCCTGTCTCATATGCCAGAGAAGACTGCTAAATTGTGAGAAAGATATGTGAAAAACTAGAGAGAACTAAGCAAGCTGACAAGGTAAAAAAATCACAGACAAGGTAAAAAAAATCACAGAGGTGAGGCTACTGAGACAGTGATAATACCTCCTGAATTCAAGAGGAAAAAAACAGCATGAGAAGGTAAAAAACTAAAGTAGGGTGGGAAACCATCAAATTCGAAGACAGCAACTCAACAACAATGAGATTCAGCCTGTTTCCAGAAACACTGAGGGTGTCTTCTCTGCCTGACTGATGACAGCTTGTCTGGCAAAAGCTCACCAACAGTCTCATTGGGATTGTTAGCATAGCATCAAGTTTATTCTATCTATCTACTGCATATTTAGCCAATAAATAATTGCTTTAGACTCAAAAACATCCTGTTTGCAGAACCTCTCTGCACACAGTAGAAGGTGCTTGAGTAAAACGACCCCACAGAGAAAGCACACATTTGAAAGGTTTTTAGGAAAAAAAAAAAATAACAACAAGAAATAGCACAGCTGTTCTTCTTATGTATGTATGTAAGACACTGCTGCAACAGTCCCACATCCTGGAAATTTCCTCTCTGTACCCAGAAAAAATAATTAAGCCATATTACACATTTTTGAAATAAATTTTCTGGTGGTGAGCTGCCAAGACAGTGCCAGTTTTGAATTATAAATAAATAAATAAATAAATACCATTATTGAAAAGAGTATGACTATAGCTTAACATCTGTTAGAGCAAAAACGTAAATATCCATTTAATTTCTGTTATACAGGATGACTATTTAAAAACCAGTATTTTATAAGACACCATTTAGGAAAATTGTATTAATAGTTTTTTTCTTCTTTAGTTTCTTGGAAAGCAATACTAAATTAGCAGAAGAATTTGAGTTGCTGACATAATAGTAAAATAATCAAAGAAGTGGTCTCTGCTTGAAAAATGACTTCTATAAAATTCTTAAGTTACCAAAATCCCAAGAAGCGTACTAATTCTATCATCTGTATGCCCATTAACTCTTTAATGGAGACATATGGCATTTAAGTAGTTCAGAGGTATGAAAGTTCCAAAGAGACTGGAAAGACAATCCTGTGAAAAATCTCAAGTACCTGTAAAACAGACAGTGCATCTATTACTGAATATTTTTTGGGGGTGATGAGGGGGAAGGCATCAGGAAGATCAGCTGATGAATACTGAATAGGAACCATGCTTTAGAAACTTTAGTTTTTCAAGGTCGTTTACAAAGTTATAGTCATTTTCGTGTCACTAAACAAGCACTCTCAAACTGCAACTCACAGAAATCTGTAAGAGGAAGATCAGTCAAATTGCCTCCTCTAGACCTGATTATTGGACATAGAACAGTCTAAATGATACAAAACATATTAGCATTTCAAGTATGATCCCCAATAGTTAACGGGGCAGGGGGGTGGAAAAACATAAAACACTGGGGTAAAACTCAAACCAGCAGCCTTATGCAACAGCAAAAATAGTGTTCCTGATGTGAAGAACGCCTTCTAGACAGCTTTCCCCTATAGACATGCTATTGTCTCCCATTTACAGGCAGAAGAATAAGCCATGACTATCACATAACTTTTATATGCAAATTGGAGAAGTTCAAGCCTGAATTCAAGAGCACTTCACACCTCCTTTAGTATATTCAGAAGAGCAGTTAAACAGCCAGAGATAAACATGTAGTTCTGAAAGTCAGCCTGAAGGCTCCATTTCTTTACCCATGAAAATGAAGCTACCAATGTGTTTGTCATCAGCTGGGGGGAGAAGAGAAGAAAACCCTAGAAACTTTCCCCATCAATACACACATAAGCAAGAGCTGAAGAGTTTATCCATGACAAAGTTCAGCTCTTCAAATGAAACCATCCCTTTTCCTCACCATTCACAGCATTATACTCATCATATCCCCTAACCTCTAAAGCTCACCTCAGGATGCACCAGTAGATGCTGACTCACCACCAGACAATCACTTGACTTCTACAGAGCAGTAGGCAAAAAAGTCCATTGAAGGAGTGGCACATACATCCCCAACAACCGTAACATACCTGTGCACCACCTTCCATCTGTTACCACAATGGGTAAGTGGTAATAAATGCTAGAAGGAAGGTAAGTCAATGCTTGTAACAGATTTCATTGCTATTTATTACATAAAGGAACACAAATTGAAACTCCTGGGTTTTATTCCCACCCCCAAGGAAGCATCTGGCATTTCTGTCACTCTTTTTGGTGTTTCTTCTTGCTTACTTGCTGTCTGCTTTCTCCAGGCCAACAACCACAAAGACCATTTCCACACCTAACACCAACCAACGCTCAGGCAATAAGCATATGTTGAAGAAAACATAGTGGATGGAATGGGAACCACCATGGGAATTAGACAGGAAAAAAGTTGCTGACTTGTACGAAAAATATGTTTTAGCTTTAGGCTTTAATAACATTTAGTGAGCCCACAGTTAGCAGCATAGATTCAGTTCTAGCACTTAACTTAGGCCATGGCTAACAAAGTTAAAGAAAAAGTGTGAGGTTCTAACCATTTAACTTGCTCATTCAAGAAATAACTTTGCAATACAGGTCTTATAATTTAAAGAAATCAGCCACAGGTCACTTAGTTCTTCATGAGAAGAAAAGCAGCCAATGTGCTGTATAAACTCAAGTGCTGACTCCCATAACCCCCACTGTGGGTTTACAAACAATTCTTAGTCTATTGTTTCCAGATTAGGACATCAACAGTACATGGTGATTTTAAATGTAAGGCTAGTAGTAACTCCAGTTAATACATTACACATGTTGATCAAAGGGAAGTGCTTGCAAACAGTTGTAACTTTTAGTCACATTTCAGCTAAAATGTGGTAATTAGGATCTCTAGGGAAGCGTGTCCTTTCTTTTTCTTCCCTGTACTATCTAATCTATACCAATTACATCACTTTCTGATAGCCTTTAAAAAAAGAACATTCCAAATAGCTGATATTAAACCAGTTGCTCTCCAATTTTAATTTAACTTTCTTCCTGTCCTGTCAAATTCAACAGAAGGTTACATATATTGAAGTTAGAGTTGTGTGGAAAACAAAGCTGCAGCCTGCTTTCCTGGATGTGTTTACATGCATTATTATAGTTTAATCTGCTTCCTAATTTCTAAAGCAATGCATTTTTCCTCCTCTGTCATTTATTTTGAATGCAACATATTCACAAATGCTGATTACTTTTCTGCTAGGGATTTTAGCCATCTGTGCTAACACAGTTGCTGAGAGAGTCATATACAATAGGAAAAAGGGATAATGGTCATTAACATGAAACAACAATAAAAGACCTAAATTTGCAAGCTCCAACTTTGCCTACAGTTTATGATTAATGAAAACTAGTGCTTACTGAAAGCTGATTATGTGTTTCATTCTGTGTGAAGCCTGAGGGGCTGAGGCTTAGAACACTAAAATCCTTCAAATTCCACCCAATTTCATGTCTCTCTCCAATTAACTTTGCAGATTGAATCACTGAGTCAGCACAATCAGTGCAGCAAAAGCTATTAGAATAGATTTTCCTCTGTCTTGCTAAAAAAGCATCAGTTGGTGACCACAGCTGATGAAGCAATCCAGCACAGCACCCTCAGAAACTTACATTTTCTTTGAACTGTCAAATTCACAAGTTTCAAAGTACTGCTTGCATATCTACCTAAGGTTAGCTTAGAGTTTTGGCAAAGGCAATATTTCAGCTCAGGGGTAACAAGACAACCATAAATTACCATTATTGTTATAGGAAGAGTTGAGCTGCAAGAAAAGAGCTGTTGGGGAACAAGGAGCGTAAGAGTTAAGAAAAAAAACAAAAAACCCACACACTCAAAACCCCCAAACAAACAACAAAACACACTTCACCTTCCTTTGTCTTTTTTCTTAATAGTTTCCACAACAATATTTTCTGTTGAATTATCAGTGAGCCAAGATTAATGGCAAGTAAATTACCAGAATAAACTGCAACAGTGCTGGTTTTTCTGTTAAGGCCACAACTGAAGAAGCACTCTGTTTAAAAGTATCCAGCATAATGTTCTCATTGTTATGAATGACATGAACTCACAGGTCCTACAAGCTCTTCTAGGTCAACAGTTAAAGCCAAATTGGAGGCTAGCCACTACATACGTTTGATGCAGGTTGTGCAGAGTAAAGGGTTGCCAGATCAGCAACGTCCTGGCTGTACAGTCATGAACAAGGCTGGATACGGCACCTAAGTAGACAGTAGAATCAGAGTGGTTTGGGTTGGAAGGGACCTTAAAGATCACCCAGTTCCAACCCCCCTGCCATCAGCAGGGACACCTTCAACTAGACCAGGTTGCTCAAAGCCCCATCCAGCCTGGCCTTGAATACCTTCAGGGAGGGGGCATCCACAGCTTCTCTGGGCAACCTGGGCCAGTGTCTGACCACCCTCACAGGAAAAAATTTCTTCCTAATATCTAATCTAAGTCTACCCTCTTCCAGTTTTAAGCCACTACCGGGGAGAAATAGAACACTGCTATGAAAGAGGTGGAGTTAAGCAACTTGCAATCACTAGAAAAAAGGCCATTTCTCCCACCTCAGCTTCATTCCCAGTCTTGCTGTTTTCTCTGCTCTTCCGTGGTTTTCTGACCTTATTAAGCTCACAGCAATGAGCCAGAAGATAAAAAGGTAAATAGCTTCCTGGTTGTGCAGTGAGTGCCCACGCACAGGGAAAAGAAGGGAAAGTGACACTAAAAGATGAGCAACCAGCCTAGCCCAACTCCTGACACCTCACCCTTAGCCTAAAGGGCTACATTTGGGGTTTGGGGAGGTTTGTTCTTCAAACAAAGTAAAAAAGTATGTAGATTAAATTCCTATTCCTACCAGATCCTTAAGAAGGAGGTATGACAACTGTGTGACCAGCATCCCCACAAAAGCTCCATTTCTCAGTAATTTATTCTAGTACATGCTTTTTTTTTTTCCACCGTTCAGTATTTCACTGAACAGAAGAAAGTACTTTTGAGAAGGTGCCTATCCTAAAGAAAAAAAATTAATAATCCTAAAAAAATGTTCCTTCGCTGATACTTTGAAAAAAAAAAAAGAAATAAAAATGACAGGCTATAATCCCAACATAAAGGAATTGAAATTAGAGTTAAAATAAAGCCTTTAAGTTATTTACTGATTAGGGTATTTAATTTACTTATTTTCAGATTGCAGGAAGAATCATAACATTCAAAATTATCTATATAAAGTTAACTATATCACCTATAATTAAATTATTAAACACATTAATTAATTATGTCACATAATATTAAATATCACGTAACAGTCTCACGTGTCAGCTATGTTTGGAGAGAACAGAAAAATGCAAAGATTCTGTTTTCAAGTCCTGCTTGCCCACCTTTAAACTAAATCAATTCATCATTTGTTTCTAATTAAATATTATGGACACAAAACAAATACACTATAGGAAAAAAATCCTTTGATCTCCAGTATATCTTGCTTTATGGTGTTCAGTCAAAAAGGTGTTTTTTTAAAATCATTCCACTGTATCCCACTCATACACATTCAATCCGTTCATATGGTCCTTGTCAACGCATCATCTGTACACTAAGAAAATACTAACCATCTACTATGCATTCAAATTCTCTGCTTTTCACATTTAAAGTTGTCTTTAGTTAAAAGAAGCAATTGCACAGATCAAACAATTTTATTTGTTTGGGTTGAGTGCCAAACAAACAGCAGATATCAACCACCAGCTAACTGCAAGTCCTCAGAGCAAGACAAGGTCAAATCTGTTTCATTGTTTGGCTTTGATTTGGTTTTGTGGTGGCTTTTTTGTTTGTTCTGTTCTTTTTGGTTTTTTTTTTCATAGTTCATTCACTATTGCCCAGCACTACTTGCAAGAGCTCTTAACTAATTAAACCAAAACATGGGGGACAAAAAGATAATTTAATATATACTGTCCATTAAAATGCCTCCGATTTTTTTATTCTACTCCCATTCTGCCACTATCACTATTTGCTACATAGTATATTGCTAGATTAATGCAATTTTATTAAAAACAAATGCAGTTGTGAGATCGCAAAGTCAGGCCATTAATGTTAAAATTTAAAAAATGAAGCATTGTTTTGCTCTGATAATTTTTTATTCTAGAAATGAAATCTAATCCTCTTTCAGAATAACTACTTTCATTAAACCCTAGTATTCTAACAGAGTACACTATCTTTTCACTTATTTATATCAATTGGAAAATATTTTTTGTAATTTGACTTCTTAAACATGCCCTTGTGTCAGAAAAGCGCATGCACAGGACGCAGGGGACAGGAAGAGCCTCTCTGCAGCATTTACCACCTGCAGCTTGCTGTCCCCTGCATCTTTGCATACTAACTGCAATCCATTAACTTACCAAAGTGTTATCAACCCAATTTCCAGCTAGCATGTATGAACGTGCCAGCTTACCCAAAAAGCTTCTGAAGCTGATCCAGCAGCAGGCAGAATGCTGAGGCTCTGGTGCTCCAAACACAGTGCAGGGGACACCCACACCCTGGCAGAGGAGGAAGGATGAGCACTCTCCTCCTCAGCTAAGGAACTGTTTTGCTGATAGGCACATGAATTATTTGAGAAAATCTAGTGCATCTGTGAATTAATGAAGTAATAAACTGGAGAGCTCACATTAGACTCACCTGTATGAAGGGAACTGAGTCGTTGTTTGATTTGTATAGTTTTGGGGTGGGTTTTTTAAACCCAATAAGCTTACAAAATAAAGTTTACAGGCCACATCATCCCATAAATTTTGGGAGTTCCAAACAGACTGTGACAGCAGTCTATGTAAAAAGTAGGTTCTGATGATATGCTAACTAACAGCAAGCAAGCCTGACAGGACCAAAGTGCTAATGCCTACTAAGTTGTTCAAAAGCTTCTGACTTCCAGGATGTGCAGTATGCCCAGGAATCAGAATACAGGTCCACCTTGGAAAGCTTTACCAGGCAGAGACCCCCAAGTGCAGCCACAGCTTCCAGGACTCTCTAGAAGTAGTTTAAGATCTTAAGGTCCTAACTTTGAACACGATTTGTTTTATTTAAAAAAATTTCCTTATATAAAAAGGAGCTGAGACTTTGAACTTAAAGAATGGAAGCATTTATTTTTTCCACTTAAACACAGATTTTTATGAAATGAGGGAGGAAATAAAAATCTGAGTAACAGGTAAGAGTCAGAAATATGAGATCCAAGAATGTATTCCATACTGAACTCTAAGAACCTGTCACAAAACAGTAAGAAGAATACTAGTAATAGTACCTTAGTAAATGTCAACAGTCTTATTATGAGGACCTAACACCCACAAATGCTCCTAGTTCATGTTCAGAAAAAAAGACTAATCATACTGCAAGACTGATGCAATCCTTTCCCTCTCGTATCATCACTTAGAAAGCTCTTGATTAAAACAAAATCTTTAGAGTACAAATTAAGAGAGTCATCTGAAGACACAGAATTGATTTTCAATAATTCCTGTAAGCCTGGAGGGACTCTGAAGGCTGCAGCTGTATTTATAACCAGTAAGTGAGATGACTCAGGCAACCTCTGCCCCATCAGTCTGAGTTCCAAATAAACTAACCAGACTCTGCCATTCAGAACTATTAATAAAGCTTTTAGTAAGGTGGTATAAAATAAGACAGGCATGTTTAGGGCAGCTAGATTTCATTTGATGAGAATTTGTTTTAGGCAATAAAGACTTTGAAGCACACAGGCGAGATCCTTGGCATTTCAGCTTGCTCTCTCATACAGGTTGGGTCACTCAGCCAGGCTCCAATTCCTATTAATTACTATAATAAGAGGATCCCCAGTGAGTTGTTAATCATGTCCTGATTGCCTCACATTACAGGAAACAAAACACAGCTGGCATGCTTACCACATTTCCACTGCCTTTCTGGTACCATTTTAAGGATGACATTCTTATACACAGGAGCACTAACACAATGGCAACATGCAAGGGTTATTTCAGAATTCATCTGAAAGCCAGTGCTCAACGATGCGGTGGGGAGCTTTGCTGTCGAGTTCAATGGGACTAGTTGTACCTTGCCAACATCTCGGACATGCACTCTGTATTTAAGTTACAGCCTGAGAATGAAAAAAAAAAAATAAAATTGTGGGCTACAGAAAGTTAATAATTTACAACTAGTAATCCTAGAGTCAGTATGGGATTCTAAGGGCTTGCACAGGAAAGGACACAGTTACACTAATGAGAAGTACAACAGAAAGCAACACTAAAGGAGCTTCTGGTCTAAGCCATCCCCAACGCCTTCAGCTGTGGTTGCAGACACAGGAACTGAAGATGCTCAACAGGTCATTAAAATCTCTTAGGATTTGGCCCAAATAATCTACACAATATCACTTCAGCAACAGCTAATAAACTTTGAATTTGTCATGTAAGACTGTTTCAACTTTATTTCCCACAGTTCCTCATTTTAAGTTCAATATTTTACTACAAATTCTGCACAAAATATAACTGTAAGAGGCAAAGGCTGAGGTGTCCTTCTGTTATGCCTCAAAGTCCTATCTAGTCATAATAAAAAAAAAAGTCAGTCTAAAAGCTTCTCTGTTGAAAGTAAGCCAAGTAAGAAAAACAGTTGTGAGATTTTTTTAAGAGCTATTTTCCAGCTTCTCTTTTCCTGTTTTAGTCAAAAATACTGGCAAGTACTTCTAAACTTGCCCCAAAAGAAAAGTTAATCAAAACTTTTCAAACCCCATTAAGGTTCCATTAAAGTACTTTCAGCTTCAGTTTAAGGAGAGTTCACTCATCATTAATCAAATATGCCAATGAGCTCTTTGGCTTAACAGTTTTGCATATAAATAGGATGGCTAACATAATGACTCCAAGCCAATCCAACTGACAAACACACATTTCCAATATCCTCACAGTAAAGAGATGAAACTATTCTTTAGCCAACAGCACTGGCAGACATAATGCCATAAAACCGAATGCATCACTTCATATGCAGAAATATTTAGCATTGTTAGTATCACAACAGGGATGAAATTGAGCAAAATATTCATAGCAAGTTTGAAATTATTAAGCTACTAACAGATTTCTAGAAAATAAGATACTTCTTTACAAAAAGATTATTATACCTTTTCAAAATATGCCCATTTCCATTTCCAATAAATACTAACCAGGAATTATGTATTCTCTCAGGCACTGGAGAGCTCTGGGGACAGGACAGAGGATTTCAGCTAGTCTATTTAAGCTATGAACTGAGGCATTTTTGGCCCAAATCAGACCAAGTTCAAGCATCAGATAAAAATGTTCCTTTTTCCCCCCCGAAGGTGGACTAAGTAACTTATATTGCCCCCATGATCATATGTTAAATTAACATTAAAATTCCATTTTGAACAGAAGCTTGGCTTCTCCATCACAGCCATGCAGCATCTCAGGAGGCCTCAGGCATGGCTGACAGAGGTCACTAGTGTTTCAGTGAGTAGTGTTGAGAATATTCAGGGAAGAGCTACAGGTGAAGATCTTCACCTCTCAAAAATGATTCGAATTTGGCTCGGGATTTGTTCTTGGAATACTTCATCCAGTTGTAACAACTGCAAAGGCCCAACATCAACTGTGCAATCCAGGTGGAGATGTCCATGCTCTGACTCCTGTCCACACTAACCCAGGAGCACAAAGCTCATCCTTCCTGCTAACTTTCCCCTTGGGGCATCACCACTTACAAGTCTCACAGAACAGGGATCCTCTCTCTCATCAAATCTAACACATTTTCCTCTGACCAGCTGAGCTGGAGCCAGGTAATAGGTATGTCCACTCCCCTGCAGGAGCAGGCAGCAGGGAAAATCCACAAAGTTCATCACAGAGGAGATGTACGCTCTCCATCTATCCTGCTTGTACAGCTTCAGCAGGCTTTGATCACCAGGCTGCCAGACCTGGTTCCCTGGATCATATGCATCAGCCAACTACATTGAAAAAGCTGTAAAATAAGTGGAGGAGTAGGTCTTTGCCTAGCTCAGCCTCTCTACAAAGCCAGATATGCTGTGATAAACATCTGACACTTCTAATTCAGATAAGGAATTGCATTTCTTTCATCAGAGCCAACTTGTATTCTAGGGCTGGAATCCAGACTCTTACGTTAAATTTGATGAGGATGGCATGACCATTTCTAATCATCAGATCTTTGATATTATTCTTATTAATGATAGCAAATATACTTGTCCTTGGGGATAACCACTCTGGCGCTATTTTACTCCAATATTCATGCACAGGTGCCTGAGCTTACTGCTAATGGCAAGACTGTCAGTGGCAGTGGAAGGAAGGCAGAAGAAAGGAGGGCAAGGGTCAAGAAATTAGTCTTTCAATAAGAAAAGGGTGAATGGTGCATCATGTTTTTAAAAACTTCTCAAGCTAAGAACCATAACTGCAAGATAAGGACCTACAAAATATCTCTCACATTTTTAACAGAGGAAAAACAGGTCTGATGCATTGGCTTCGCTTTGTTTGCCAAAACTTTCATACTCGTACCCTCACAGGTAAGTAGGTTAGGTCACAATAAACAGATTAACAGGCATACTGGATGGAAAATTAAATAAATTTATAATTATGCCCCTTGGTTTGCAATTAAAAAGAATTCTAGGCTTACATTCAATTTAAGCTAAAGTCAGGGGAAAATAGAGAGAGATAAAAAAGCAGTTAAACATGTAAATTTTGAGAACCTATGGTAATAGAAAATCTAGGTATAATCTTTAAAAAATGAAGATAAATATGCTATACCTGGGAAACTGTATCTTCATAGATTATGCCAAAGTTTCAGACATGCGTAATTGATTTAGCTAGCTTAAGATAAATGGAGACACATAGAGAGCCAGGAAAGTAATAGTTTTAAGGAACATTCATTGAGCTTAACTAAGTAAAATACAGTTTGTAACATGCACAGCAGCTTCCATAATTTTTATGTATTCAGTTTTCATATTTTCATTATGGAAACATTTAATATCATACTGATAAATTAAAAGTTCTAGTTTAAGAAAAAAAATTCCACAGAAAAGAAAATATACAAAAATATACTAGATCAATTTGCCATTATCAGCTTAGGGACCTGTTCACACTATAATATTGCTGAAAAATATAAATTTGATTCTGTGCTTAAAGCATGAAACTTTAAATTTTTATCTCTTTCATAAATATTGAGTCAGATAAAATCAAGCCTATGGACTCACAATTTGCATAGTACAGGGTTGTTTTTTGTGTTTATCTTGTTGAAAAGGAAAACACATTAAAATATTTTTTTAACTCAAGAGAGTACATAAAAACAAATTTGCAGTGTTACTTACATTCCTCAGGAAAAGGCCTTGAGTGCTCCGACTTCACTTTGTGCATAGCTGCTCAGCATATATGGTGGGAGTGTCTAATTTATTTTTCCTTCAGAAACACAGGACACAGGAGGAGTTAGTTGCAAGACAGACATTCCACCACAATTTACACAAGCTGCCACTATGGGTGTTCACACTCTTGAAAACCTCTCCATCTTCCTTGGTTTGTTCTTCCTCATAAACAAATCATCCTTCCTTCTATTAAGGCTGTGTAGCTTTTTTTTTAAAAAAAAAAAAAACAAACAACACTGTATTGGATTGTTGTTCAGTGAGATTATGCTGATCCTCATTCTTTGCAGGACAATTATTCAGCAATTCTGACTCTCTCATTAAGTATTGACAATTCAGTAAGAAGGAAAAATCATTGGGTAGCATTAACCTTTTCACTACTGTTACATGCACACACTCAAGCACTCATTTTTTAACTGAAAAGCTTACACTAGGCACTGGTATAGAACACAAGACATCCAAACTGTAAAGAAACATAGTAAGTTGGTAGATCAGGTATTTCCAAACTACAGTCAACACCTGCAGAGAACACGAAGAGACTATAACAAGAAACAGGGATGTTTTATAAACACTATTATTAGAAAGTTGCAACAAAACCAGGTGGAGATGAATTTTATTATTTCATTGATAATTTTTACTCTAGGCATACCAGCATTACCTCAATAAGAAACCTCAGTCTAAGAAGTTGATGTTGAGAGAATTTCCATTAGCCTTGATAATCCAGACACGCCATTGAACAACCTTCCCAAGTTAATTTCTTATATGTAGCAAAAGAAGTGTACACAATCACCCTAGTTCTATCTAGTAAATTAAGCAACATTTGCTTTTTCTTATTCATAGCCAAGAACAGCAAGGATTATTGCTTAGCAGCTTTTTGGTTTTAATGGTTGTCAACTTCTAAGATGCGCTCCTGGCTGTTATATTATCTCTGCTTTAAAATTCCTTCTTCCCCTCATCCTCATAATAAAGACAAGACATGGAGAATGGAGGGATTTTTTAAAAAAAACAAAAACAATCAATCTCTATTACTTCCTTTTCCCTTTCCCCTGTTAACTGCAGTTTCATTCCAATGCTGTTAAGGTAAAACACAAGTGGTTTATTGTACACTTTTCTGCACTGCAACTCAGGCTCAGTCAAAAAGCCACTTACTCAAAGTCACATCAATTTGATTAACCACCACCACCACAGGTCATCTGAAAGCTTTTCTAATGGCAACATCTACGTAGTACAGTAAAGACGCAGATTTGCTGATAGACTCAAGGACTCCAATGTTGCTGCAGAGCAATACAAAGTTCACTGTGCAAGAAACAGCTGATCAAGTCATCTCCAAATACTGCAATATGCAAAACGTTAAGTGCTCACAATTAACAAATGTAATTTGCCATGACAGTCCACAGTTCCTGCATTTTAAAATATACGGCACATTTGGGCTGATAGGGCTTTTTTGTAAATTTAATTTATGTGCATTTTGATTTAAATCAATTCCGATAGTTGCTGTACATTTTTTAGAAATTACAAAAGTTACGGAATCATTTATGGAAGAATGTGTAAGTAACCCCAAGATATCAGTAAGTTTTATAAATACATGTCCAAGTGCTTACTTGCACACGGAACAGCTACAAACTTGGACTATCCTGGCGCCTGCCGATCCCAGAGAAGTCAACAAAATAACCCTTTGAACAAACTTCATACCATAATTTAGTTGGCTTCAAGCTAGTTAACTACTTAATTATTTTACTGGAGGCGAGCAGAGATGTAACACCAAATGAATTTTTTCAAAAAATACCAGAAAACAACATTAGTGTCTCTAGCCTCCCAGCTCAGTGCA
>NW_010287393.1:22340-35019 GCF_000700745.2 Antrostomus carolinensis
ATGGAAAAGCAAAGTGTAAGAAAAAACCCTGCAATTCGGGTATAGTATAACGCTAGGGAAAACATTATAAATTCAGTCATGGAGCTGTCACGTAAATTTTTTTGCTGAGTACTACAATCACGTATTCTAACACCATTTTTCTAAATCCCAGCCAGTACATTATTCTAAACAGATCAAATTTTCTCCTACACTTTTGTTTTACTGAAAGTTATCAAATAATTTTTTTTCCGAAGAAACCTGATCTAAGGATTGTAACTACTGGCCACATATCGTCAATAACATTAAATAACTTTAGCACTGCTGATTTATATCAGCCGGCTTTTGTCCCAACGTTCCCACGAAGAGATACGTGATGATTTAGAAGTGAGATTTTTAGACCTCTCTTCAGACACAATTAGCCATAGCCACATCAAAGATTTTTTTTTTCCCCCCATACTAGTGCTGTGAAGTGACCAATACAAAAGTGGTACACACACTACATTCAAAGGTCTTGACAAGTACCAATTTTGGAGTAGGATAAATATTTTCTATCCCAAAAGACAGCTTCACTTACAGACACTTAATTATCCTGGCAAACAATTTGCCTGTTTTGCTCGGAACATTCTTTACAAAGGCACGTTTCCCAAAAAAATATTTTCATAATCTGAAAAAAAGAAGTTTGAGAAGTGTTTATTTGATCCCAAGTAATTCTTCATTTTGTTCAGCATGACATAGTTATTCCTTGTTCTACAAAAGTACGATGTTCACCCAGTTCTACTTACCTTCATGGGACATAACATTTGTCCACATTTGCTTTGTTTCTGCAAATGATCTAGCAAAGCCAGCGAGTGCATTTTCTACACAAACACACACAGATAAAGTACATAAACAGCTCTACCAATATTGTGATAAAGTCTGGGTTCATTAAAATATTGTAAAAAACAGAGGAAGCATATTGTATTCACATATAAGCAGCTTTGTATCTAAAAAATATAAACCCTCCAACTTTCTATAAATACAACTTACTGCAAATGTGATGTTGCAGACATGGATCTACAAAGCCTCACCAGGACCCTCCAGTCTAATCACAACCAGCAATTTCAATCAACCAAGCTAAGCAATTATTTAGCTTGCTCCTCTGGCTGATAGAAAAACATGCTTTTATAATTACGTGTATCTGGAAAACACATTTAATATGAGGCAATTTCCTGTGGATCCAAAAGGATCAATAGGTCTGGTCAGTTTACCTGTGCAAGTTTTATGCTTGCTTTGCAGGATTCTATGAAAAGTGTTGTCACGCACTCAAGTAATGTAAAATTCTCACTCATCTAACTTTTGAAGAGGTTTTTTTTCCCTCACAAAACTCAACTATGAACACATTTGGAACACTATGTTGACTTACCTTGGACTTCAACAGTAAGTTTAATTAATAAATTTAAACACAGAATTAGTCAAGTGTTTCTGCTTTTCCTAGCTCCATTTTCCAACTCTGATAAATACAGAAATTTTGAAAGTTTGATTTTATATATATGTAGTTTTTAAAATGTAAGTGCTTTTCAGGTTTTTCCTTTTTTGGAAAGGAAAAAGCCCAGGGAAAACCAAGCAGTCACATTTCATTAAAGTACCCAAATATTTTTTAAAACAGAAACCACTATGGGAAATCTAATTCAGGGAATACCTAGTTGTTCCAGCAGAAACACAGACACTATAGGGCACTATGGAAGATCATTTGAAAAAGTGATAGATCCTTAGCACAAATCCAATCATTCCACCAGCACAAAAGGCAGTGTGCAACAGTGTTAAGTGATCAGGCCAAGAACAACCTCAAAACCTCCAGCAACATAGCCACAAGTGGATTGGCACACTGGAAATCAAGTGTATAGATAATTTAACTCTTGCTTCCAAAAGTCACATTGAGGTGGGGGGGAACAGAAAAAATCAGGAGAGCTACTATTACATCTTAACTATCTGGTGTCATGACCACTCAAAGGAGAAAAAAAAAAAAAAAAAGAAAAACCCAAACATGCTCAAGTGTTTATAAACATTATTTTACATTTCACTGTCAAAATAATAATAAAAAAAATCTCCAGACATTCACATTATATTTTGAAGAGCTTTATCCTAACACAGTGTCAGTGAAGTTTAATTTTCAAAGCTTAGGAGAAAATGAAGGGGAAAAGCAAAACTTTTTAATAGGCTAAGCCACCGAAAACAACATCTTGCTATATGTAATGCTAGTTACTAGAAACTGATAGTTAATGAACTGATCGTTCAGTTAATCCATTCTTCAAAACAAGCAGAGACAGATTAGATGGTGGTTTTAAAACATTTCTAACATTTCCTTGGAAATATGTGGGAAGAGATCATTTGGTACCATACAAGCAGTGTGAACTTGTTTAAAACTGACCTTTCCTTTTCCCTCTCACAGCATAACTAACCGATTTACACTGGTCTAGATCAAACCCAGAGGCCAAGAATGACATTCTAGGCTAATTTGTTTCCTTATTCTATTAAAACTGCTTTCCTTAATGCTTACTCCACTAGCATATTTTCAAGACTAAGTCATCAGTATGAAAACATGTGTTTCACAAAAAAGTTTCCAAAAAAAAAAAAAGCAGTGAAAAATAACAAGTTCTACAAAGCTAAAAAAGCTTTTTTTGTTTGTTTGCAACCAGTTGTTTTCCAACTCAGTCTCCAGGTATGTTGCCATCTAGTTGTGTAGTGTACAGATAGCAGCACACCCTCCAGATTTAGGTTACAATTTCTTATGTATTACGCCAATTTCTAGAGTCTAAGACTACCACTGTAATTGCTAGATGTATCCAAAGTAGCACCTGACCCATGAAAATAGCTTTCTAAATAAAGTGGTAAGCAGACATTTGCAAGGATCTACCCATCATCTCACCTACTGCTTCAAACCTCAGAGAAACAAGTGCCCTAGTGAACATAACGGTTTTCCACTGCCAAACCTGGTAACAAAATTTTGTTTAAATTCAAATGTTCATATTCATACAGAGAGGTAGGTGCTAAGAAGAATATGCACAGCTTCTGAGTCATAGAGTTAATATCTTTCCATATAACACCCAATCTGTCACCCATTTAACCAGCTAGTACTTCGCGTAGCAAATCTGAATGCAAACTACAGTTCTTTGTTCACAGCATGATTTTTATGAAGCTGTAGTCAATATATTTGTTCATTTTAACAAGACAAGCTGTTTAAATACTAATGTTATTTAACAGTCAAAGAAAATATTATTTAATGCGTATTAAATTGAACAGAGTTTGAACGCAGCTTGGGTAGATACGGCTGTTCATCACTTAAAAGGAAACATTTTGTCATATTTAGGCAAAACTTTACGTATTTTGTCTTTTAACAAAAACAAGCTAAGTTGGTCTCAAAGCTGCATTTTAACAGTGGGGTAAGAATTCACATTGGTATGGCTAATGACATTGTAGCATGTCCTCATCAGAGGCATTATCATCTCCCCTTTACTACACCTATGCCAAAAGTGGCCTAGATTTTACTTCAAGTTTGTGAAGCTAATTCCTCGTTCATGACAACTTGGCTCCTAAGAAAAACTGCTCCTGTAACATACCTGACTACATTTAAAAAAAAACCAAAAAAACAGTTGCTCAGTTATAGTCTTAATATGGAAAACATCCACTTCAGTTAATTCATTACAAATTACTTTAGTTGCACTGTAAAACAGTATCTCTATATGAAGCTAATTAAATACATTTAAAGATTGAGTGTCAGGGATAAAACACCATACAATAGGAAAAAAAAATAAATCTAAAAAATACATTCCCTAATCTAGTAATACTTAAGGGAGATAATCCACTGAACTCAAAAGAATAATTTCTATATTTGAAGTTTACTTTGTATTTTACAAGGAATAATTTCTCATACATTTCCTTCATGTAAATGAAAATAAGAGTCTGCATTGAAGATATTGTTCAAAGAAAAAAAAAAAGCAAAACCAACAACAACAAAACACCACCCAAAACCAAAAAAAAAACCAAAAAAATCCCAGTCCTGTGTTATGTCTTTCTAGCAACAGGAATATTTTCACAGCAAAAAGTACACCTGAAATCTTTTCAGGGTAGCTGTGATTGAATAATGCTGATCTTGACAGTTTTCCATTACCAGACTGAGGTCTAGAAGAGCTGAGGTAACAGGCTGAAAAACGCACCCTTTTCATTAAGGAGGCAGTATAGAAGCGTGTATTAACATAGTGTCTATTGGATGTCAAGTACAAAATTATTCTGAGATTCAAGAGTCCCTGGCTGATGGCCCAGTAAGTACAGATTTTTCAAACTAGATGGAAGTGACAGTCTCATTTACTATCAATTTTTATGCTAGTAAAGACATGCAAGGGCTGTCTCCACCACTCATTTCTGTGTTTTTAATCAGTTTTTGGCCATCTCTGTCCACAGCCTAGAGGAACCATTTAACATAACAGTAAACTCTGAAAGGAGTAGTCATTAGCAAAGGGCACTCAGGAATGCAAAGAATTAGACAAGATATTGACAACTAAGATCCACCAGAACATGCACTATTGATCCTCTTGTGATACGTGGATTCAAGTCAACTGCAAACGTTAGAGAAGAGAACCACCACCACCACCTTCTACCACATGCCTAAAGCTGCGTCTTCACTCAAAATAATAATTTCCAAGACTTGACTAAGAGCAAAGTATACGAGTCCTGGCCTTCAAGCAATGCAGACCACAAAAAGATTGTCAGAAGCTTTTTTTACTCCTACATTGTAGAGAGAAAACAAATACACTCCTTCCATCCTTTCCCAGACTGTTCAGTTCCTTGTCCTCAGTCCAGTCTTATGTATTTCAGAATCTGGAGCCTCTAAGCCTAATCAGTCCAATTCCAGGGGTTTTTGTGTTTTGCTTTTTTAAACTGTAGGACATTAAGAAACATTCACAAAATTGTCTCAACAGGGAAAGGTCCTTCTGAATCACAGAACTGACCATACATCCATCACTAATGTTATCACCTGCATATTAATCTCCTGCTACGCTCTGTATCCACAATAGGACAGCGGCAATACAGGCAAAGTGATTTCACAGAGTGAAAGGTAAATCAATTTCCTACAGGATCTGTTTCAAAACACTGTATTTTGCTCACCCCCAAAGATCCTCCTTTGTATTGTAATTTTCTTTAACATTCACTAAGTCACTTAAATTAAAAAAATAAAAATAGGATAGTTCTACATTCAAAAAGAAGTCAAAGTTTTATCAAAAAGTTCATAAAGCCCCAAAACTGTCAATTTTCCATTACTCACTTCCCCATTTTTCTTCTGTTTATTATACAATGCAGAACATGGTTCTAAAAGACTGCAGGCTGTTATTAAAAGAAAACTTTAGCAGCTTCTAGCAACAGAAGGTTCCCATCAGATGATAATGAAGATTACAAAACAAGATTTTTATTGCTGTCTGATCATTGCAATGACAACACTGAAGCAGGGTAATTGTTCCCTGCCTTTTTTTTTTTTAAGGAAGTTTTTCATATGAATAATAACTATACAATTCATCCTTTATGACTCAGTTTAGGCAAAGAAAAAATACAGCCAAGGGAAAAATCATGTGATAAGCTCTCCCTCAGTAGTGCACCTATACCAACAGTACGTAAAAGGGGGCAGACAGTATAAGCCAACCAAATAACCCTGAGGCAGAGTAAATCAATACAACTGTATCGAAATCAGAGAAACTATATTCTCATACACATGCTCATACTCCAGCACAGGCTGTGAGACCCTTGAAGTATGTTTGTGCTTCAATTTTATAAAGCACATAGTACAGATGCAATCAAGGGTAGCAGCCACTATCTTCAGTGGGAGCAAATATAAGTCGTTAAAGCTACTTTCAGGAAAACTATCCCTGGAAACACAGGAGTCACAAACAGATCTTACCATAGGCCACAGTAATGCAATCATGTCGTTATTCAATTCATGTTTATTTGGTACTTAATTGAAAACAGCATTCTCGTTTCTGTGTCAGTCTCAGAAGTGACTGGGACACAGGACAACGTGGTTACTCCCCCAGTGATTTCATTACAACTGTTTTTCTTCTTTTTCTCTTTTTTTAAAGATCATTTTGTCCTCAAGATTCTTGATTATATTTTCCAAAAGAGCATTTTTTTTCCAGAATCTTTAGATCCCTTGGACTGCTGGACTAGTCTCCACCTCACAAGTGAATGTTTCTTCATGGACCATTTCTCAAAGTATGTAATTATGCCCTCCCTCCTCAAAAAATCAAAAACCTCAGCAAATATAACACTTCCCAGAAGGAAGTAGCTCTGGAATTCTCCGCAGTAGTTTCAGGAGTTATCTTCTGTGATGGACTGACTGTAGAATAAAGAGGTAGATGAAAATGACTAAATATGGTTTATGGTAATAAAACAAGGTAAAAAAAACCCCTCTACTATCACATATGAGGTGATTACCTGCTGACTGCAGTTTCAGAGCTGGACAATAGGGTTATTATAAATGTAGTAATGGGCTGCTTCCTTGAAAGGAATCTAAGCATTTCGAGATTTGACTAAGGAATGGAGCTATTGCCAGGCTAAGCCTCTGCTGAGAGAACAAGTACCTCAATCCTTGAGAAGAACTGAAACACCTCCCACAAGTATTCTGTAGCATGGTGTACATATAATGGACACATACATTAAAATACATACATTGGTTGCCTAGATTTTTTCACTGGAAGTACCTCAAAAGAGTAACTACCCATTAACAAGGTAAGAACAAATACTGCACTATGTCATCTCCCTTACTGCCTTGCTAAAACACATTTGCTGTAATTTCACTAAGAAATTTCCTACCTTTCCAGACAAAACACTACACTGAAAGAATGTTAAGTTGTGCCAGAGAGCTAATATCAAAGAGAATCACAAATACAAAACATACCATATGTCTCACTGTGAAGTTAAAGTGTCTGTGAACATGTTCATCAGTTTATTTGAGAGACATCGCCACGACCCTGAAAGAAATCACTGCAGTTCTCTGTTTGAAGCTGAGAGTTATTGACCAAATAGACTTGGCTATATTCCAGCTTGTTAAAGGTGCTAATGATTCGTGCATGCAATTTTTGAAGAAAGAAACAAGCTTCAGCAGCGAGTTTGATTTTTCTGTCAAAAAGTCAAACTGTACTTGAAGTTATGCAGTGCTGTTATCTGCCTGAATGGGCTGAGACAGTTCAGAGAAAAATTATAATTCAATATCCCCCAAACAACTTGTCTTCAATGAGGTAAGGATACCTATGGTGAGGTTTCTGTCTATTGTAAACCCTACTTTTTACACCAAGTAAATTCATGTACATGTTCAGCATCACTGTGTCATTAACACTGTTCCAGTATTGGGGGTACCTACAAAAAAGTGCTCTTTAGTTTCATGCAAAGTTTAACACACATTATTAAACAAACATTTGAATCAGGCAAGGGAAGAAGCTTGTAGCAAGTGATCCTGTATTCATGCATTTTGTATGCAATGCCATGGAAGTTTTGCTGCAGTGCATTTGTCTGTCACATTTCCTGTTGTTATGAAAAAAGAAATATCTTGTTAAAGTGGTTTTCAGGGATTTTTTTGTTTACATAAATTTCCATTAAAATCAAGGGAAGAGGAGAGGGAGATGGTTGTGTCTCATGCAGGAAGCCTAAATGTGGTTAAACAGCCAAAGATGGTAAGAATTTTTGGCTTCTTTTATGTATCAAGCTCCTGAATTTTAGGAAGTTTTTTCTCATTATCATTCATCTCTGGAGTTTCTAGTTAGCTCATAACAATTAATAAAGCTTTCAAAAAACCCCAAAATTAAAGCAGATAAGATAACAAAGGAAAATCAAGTACATTATTTGGTGGAGAAGGGGGGAGAAGTAAGCGAGAAGCAAAAACCACATGCTGAAACCCAGCCCAGAGAGGTAAGTGGATAATTTGAGGTAAGTCTCTTGTTTCCAGTCCTAAAATAGAAATCCCGTTATGTTCTGTCCTAAATCACAATCTTGGGGGCATATGGGAAAAACTAACATGACCAACAGTCATTATCATCCACAATGGATCAGTTAGGTCAGTACACTACAAGTCAGGGTAAATCTAAATCAGATACAAAGCTGGATATAGTATATGCATATCAGCAGTCTCAAAGCCTTCGTTTCTGTTCTCTTTTTAAGAGAGAAAAGTTTCTCAATAAATAGTTCCACGTAAAATATCTTATGAAGTGCAGAAACATGAACAAAATCAAGAAAGAGAAATGAGGTTCACTGTAAAAAATCCTCTTGCAAATTCTGGTAGTGGTTTGGGCAAACCCTATTTAAAAGAAACAAATGCATGGAAGATGTGCTTTGAGCTTAGAGCCCCTAACTATATAAATAAAATATGTAAATAACTGGTATAAAGAGAATACACAGTAAGTTAATCCTCTTTAAAGATCATAAATATATGGCACAAAGAAAATAAATTGCTCAAAGAAAGGCTTTTCTAAATTAACTTTAACAGTAAGCCAAAGTTTACATCAGGAAATATTGAATCATGTATTGGACTTTCTGCATTTCTTGTGGGTTTTTTTTTTTTAAACCATACTTAATTGCATAACACTATCCCACCAGATACAGATATGTAACAGGCTTTTTGATGGCAAAAACTCTGTACAGAAAATTGCAGACTTGTGTTTGATAGCTAGAACTGCTACATTTACTGCTAAATTCCAAACCTCTTCACCCCACTTACCCAATGATCCGAAATTAGATCTACAGCTGTCCCGTACAACTTCTTCCAAACCTGAAATTACATTAGTACATCCTAAATTCACCAATACAGAGGGAGACACTCACAACATATGACCAAGTTAGAGTAAAATAATATATGAAAAAAACCTAAACAATCCACAAAAAACCAAACCAACAACAACACAGCAAGAGGTAATGACGCTTCCACCTGACCTTTCAAGAAGTCTGGCCCAGTAGTGTAATCAAACATTAACATTCCAACATTCAAACCCCTAAAATAATTTTCTTTATTATTATTATGTTGAAGCAGTAGGGCATCCAAATAAACCAATAAGGTATTAGCTTTTCTAAAGATGATGCTGGAGGCACAGGCAGAACACCATTAAATCTAAAGTGAATGAATACACATAGAATTTTTTTCTTTTTTTGTGATAAATTCTTGAGTACAACCAGTTACTATTTGTTAGTACCATTATCATCTCACTGTTGAGGAAACACATCATAAATCTACCAGCCCTTGCCTGTACTACATCTTCAGGTACAGTGAGATGTGAAGCAGCCGGCTGCAAGGCAGGGGGACATAAGCACACCGCAGGCTGGGTAGCAGCACAGGGCACATACGTACATGAACTGTGCAAAACAGTTGCAGAGAAATTGCAACTAGCAGGAGTTTTTTACAAATTTTTTTTAAAAAAAGAGGAAAAAATAAAAGCCTTTCTGTGAGGAAGGAAAGAAGGAAAGCAGGAAAGAAGCTGAACCTCAGTATTTTTCATGGTGCTGTGAATAGTATGTATGGGTTTATTTTTCAGCCGTACCCTTGCTAAGCAAATGGCGGACATGCAAGTTTGTTTTAAATTCACACATTTAAGTGAAAAAGCGCCAATATTAACTTCTTCATAGGAAAAAAGTTTTACAAGGTTTTCTGTAAGTCCGAGACACCCTTCTGTTTGTTTCTGAAAGGGAATTTCTGGTCAGGAAAATAAACAGAGATCCACATGATAAAGCTGTTTCAAAGAAGCCACGCAGCCCAATTAACTAATTGTTTCCATAATAAAATCATAAACCACAGATTAAGCATTACTAGGCTCGCACATTACCAGCTGTATTAATACAAAGAGGCATCACCTACCTACCTGGAGGAGCACAGCCTCCACAGAGACAGCTGTACCGTTACAGCCCTTGGAGGACAGTAAACCCATCACCCGCCAGTACACACTCCTAAAACACCAGGAAATACGAGGCATGAGCAGAAAGATCTCGCTAACTCCATTAACTGCTGAGCACCAGTAGGAACTTTACGATCCACTCAGTTTAAATAAACCGAGTTTCCAGGCATACGTATATTTCAAACATCATTGTACGTGACTTTACACAAGCAGTTTGCTAAATGCAACCAACACACCGTCTAGATAGCTCATTATTGCTCAAATAAGCTCTTTACACACCAGCAACTACTTCTGCAAGAGTATGCTACTAACTCCCACACCGCTTTTCCCCACTCACCCAAGGCAACACAAACGTGTTACAACTACCTCTATTTCATGCATTTTTTTCCCAAAAGATTAATTAACTCGCATATTCTGAAACTCAAGAACGCATATGCCACGAGCATTTTTTTTTTTAAAATCACTTTTAAAGGCCTATAAAACGCCACACAGCCAGTGCACCACAGCAGAGACACAGAATGTTCTAGAGGTTCCAGCACCGCTCCACGCCCTGTTCCTCAGCTGCTCTCCTCCCTCACCTAGGAAGGGCCAGAGGAAACGGCACAGGTTTCAGCAAGAACTGGAATATACCAGCTCAAAGATAGGAAAAGCAGGAAAGGAAAGGACAAGCCCCTCTTTACAGTGCATATTTCACAACGTCACTTTCATTTAAAGCTAAATTTAGCAAGCTGCTAAACAAACAACCGCGCGTTGTACTTACACGTCAGCTCCTCTTCGCACCCAGTAGCAAACTTGCTCTGGTCTTTAGGAAACCTGCTAGGGTCTTCCGTGCCTGACTTTAAAAGTTTTGCAATCTTTCTGCTTCAGAGACCCACCAAAAGCCTTCCGAGCATTGTTTTTGCCTTCAGCGCACTCTTTTTTTCCAGCGAGAAAAGGACGACTTGTGTCGAAAGCCTCTGCCTCGCAGCTGGGCCGCTGCTGTCGGCGCTGCAAATGGCTGCCTGGCAGCAGCAGGAGGGAGCTTCCCCAAGTCGCCTCAGCTGTGGTGAATCACCACGCTGCCCCAGCAGCTGTGCACAGAAACCCCATTTCCTCCCCTCCCAACAAAGGCAGCTTGCTCAGCACAGGGCTGCTTTGGTTTTGCTGCTGTGGAACAACGGGTAACCGGTTTGCTCAGCTGTGACAGCCTCAGGACTTCTACAAAGTAATGAAAAGATTCAACAGGTTAAAAACTGCTGTCAGCAAGGTCCTTCCCATGGGGGTTTGCCAAAGACCGGCTAACAGAGAGGCAAAGAAATGCTAACACAGAAATAATGCCGGCCCCTTGGCTTGCCCTCACCAAAAGCCCATCTTTACAACCAACCACCAGCTCTCAACGACCTGCTAAAAAACCGCTTGCATTGTTCTCCCCAGAACTGCTGCCCAAGGGGCAATGTGGCCATAAGCTGACCTTGCTCCTTCCTAAAGGATCATGCAACCCTCCCCCTGCCTCACAGGGTTGGGTGTTGCTGTAGTAGTGCTCTCGAAAGCTGTTGTCTTCACAAGGAGGTTAAAAAAATGTTGTTTGCCACTAGAGAAGTGACTTCCTTTCATGCAGTGGTGTAATGCTAATAAAACAGTAGATAAACTGATGAAATTGATTAAAAAGCAAAACACGAATAAACTTAACGTGATTTCTTCCTCCAGGCCAGGTAATGGGAAATAAGTAAATTCTATTTTAACAAAGCTAGGAGGTAAGCTTTCACTCTCTTCACCCTCAACACTTCAGTTACTGAGAGCCAAGTCCCGCCTCCATCCCCCAGGCCCATACCCTAACACTGGGGATAGAATGAACAGGACAAACCCAGTCTGGTCAGCAGCTGCCAAAAACAAATCTGAAGAAATTTCATCTTAGTAGCTGAAAACGATACTATTGACTGTCACCAATTACTCTGTTTGCAAATAGTGATGTAAATTTACGAGGAGTATAAACTTTGTTTTGAAGGTAAATCCGAGTTTGGGAAAAAGACATTGACAAACAGTGCTAGGGCAACCGAAATTGACCAGAACTCAGGGGTTCATTTTCATAACATACTTGTGTTTGTTTACGTACAAACAGAAATAATGAAAAAAATTGATTTTAGGTGTCTTAAAGTCATTAAAGAGTGGGTCTAAAGGCCCAGAAAAAGAGACAGTAAGACAAAGGGTAAGGAAAAATGTGGGCTGCTTCTTAATAAGAAAGGAACATACTGAGTCACACTGACATCCTTTATAGAAATACAGTTTTTCTGGGGAAACACCTCTGTTAAGAGGCTTCATCCCAGGAAGTTAAATATATCTAACAAGCTGTGCAGAAGTTGTATTTGATAATGCTAATCAGCTGGAAGTCAGACAATAACTGAAACTGTTCTGTGACACGCTTTTTGTCTCTCAGGGATTCCTGAGCACCACACATTATCAGCAATAAAACTTAAAAACACTCTCAGAGTGGAAGTCAAAATACTCAGAAACCAAAGAAAGCACCTAAAAAGGGTTAGCTGGAATGATGGGACTCATAAAGGACTTAAACTCAGAAACGAACAAATTGCAAAGCATTTGCTATTTTAAAAGATGACATTTAATGGGTTCATCAGTTAATCAGGCAAAGCAACTTGCCTGTCAGGAGTATTTTTTGAGAAGTACTGAAGCTACAGGAGTTTGCTGCATTTTATGTAAAATGATACATACCATAGAGGTTTACTTTTTCAGAGGCAAAAATTACGCAGCAGAACCAGACTGACAAGTACAGTGGCTTGTTATAGTGAAGACCCTGAATAAATGTT
>NW_010287394.1:0-22822 GCF_000700745.2 Antrostomus carolinensis
CTCTTCAGAGCTGGTCTCAAGCCACACATTGTCCAGCCTGCTGTGCTTGGGATTGTCCCGACCAAGGTGCAGGACCTTGCATTTGGCCTTGTTGAACTTCACGAGGTTAGCACAGGCCCACCTCTCAAGCCTGTCAAGGTCCCTCTGGATGGCATCCTGTCCCTCCAGCGTGTCAACCGCACCACTCAGCTTGGTATTGTCGACAAACTTGCTGAGGGTGCACTTATTCCCACTGTTCATGTCACTGAGAAAGATGCTGAAGAGCACTGGTCCCAATACCGACCCTTGAGGGACACCACTCATCACCGGTTTCCACTTGGACTTTGAGCGGTTGACCACAACTCTTTGAGTGCGACCATCCAGGCAGTTCCTTATTCACTGAGTGGTCCAGCCATCAAACCCACGTTTCCAATTTAGAGATAAGGATGCCATGTGGGACAGTGTCAAATGCCTTGCACAAGTCCAGGTAGATGACATCATTTGCCTAGATGACATCAGTTGCTTATTTAATGTCCATTTAATTTTTCATCTCAGTGTGTGTAGGAACTCTTAGGTTCTGTACAAACCTACTTCCCTAATTGCAGACAGCTATTCCATAAATCTCAAAACTCCATCTCTGATTAGTACATCATTTTCCTTCCTATAAATCCTGGAAGATGGCTTAGAAAAAAGAGTCCTATAAGGTGGCAGACTGCTCCTGCATTTCTCACTTCCTTTGTTGTTTGTATCATCCTCCAGCCACAGCCTTTGTTGTGTTTGTCTCTGGTAGATTAAAGCGCTTCTTAGAACCTTTCAGAGTCTTTGTCTTTCTAATACCATACTTATACATTATAATGAAGTAACTTCTCAGCTTCCTTCAAAAGAGTTTGCCTTTAGTTTACTGAATTGTGAGAGATTGGACCTTTGCTTTTTCTTTATTTTTCCCCCCTCCTTTTTCTTCTCCTCCATATAAAATTTGCCGCTTACGTTCCAATGCAGAATAAAAGCAAACGCTGCAATATTCCAGCAAAAGCAAATTTCTTACTTTTCTTAATGCTGCTGTGGAATGAGAAGAATTCAGGAAGGGGGAAGAAAAGGCAGGAGCTAAGAGTCCTGTATAATACTTTTGTCCCAGAATTTGTGATAACTGCATTGCAGTTATCTATTTATCAACTAAACAGGTGAAATCTTAGCTTGAACTTTTACAGACTAAATGAAAGGGCAGAGATCTTGCTTTAACCTTTATATAAGTAACCACTGTGAATAATAGAAATTGCAAAGGGCTACAGAATGTCTTTTTATGTAGAACTTATAAATGATAAAGCTCATAAACTGGAGCTCTGGCTATAACAATTCCAACTTTTTAATTTTTAGCAAATGGGACCTATGCCTCCATACTTGGTAGCATAGATGAAATTTTCCTTTAGAAATTACAATAACATGAGCATTCAGGGTAGGATTTGAAACATAGTGCACTGCATTTAGTTAAAAAGGATGAGTGAATAATGACTGATGAAGTGAATAATCCTTAACTGATTCTTGTAATAAACAAAACATCAAAATTAGTTCTATAATTCCATTAATAATACAACTTCTGTTTTGCTAGCTTATATGAAAATAGTCTATTTACCAATGAATTCGGTTTATATTTATATATGTGTTTTCTAACTAGGTGGAATTAAAAATAAAACTATAGGGCATCAGTATAGTTTAAAAAAATGACTGAAGACTATGTGCTGTTTACACAACGCTACTGATTTAACTACGTAGGATTGAATACTGAATAGAAATAGATGGTATGGTAATTAAATACTTTTACAGAGAAGGAGAAATAAAAAATGCATAAAAATACAGTTTGTGAAGAATAAAAGCATGCCAAACATAGAATTTTTTTTACAGTTTTGGACATATTCCCTAAAGTAAATCTTAAAAAAGCCATTCTAACTTTTGTTGCTGTGTTGAAAATAGTAGAAAAGGAAGAAAAAAAGGCCAAAATGAAAACAGTTCATGATTGCTTGAAGTGTAAGCAGTCTTTTGCTGCCTGTCCTTTGTCACTGGGGCTTTAGGTAAATACACTCCTGGCAGGAGGTTTCTCTGTTCTTGTATTAGATGTTAGCAATTGCAGATGTCAATGGATCACTAGAACTTGATATAGTAGACTTTAATCCAAGTAGCAGAAACTGAAAAAAATGCACCTGTACACTACCACAGGTCCTGATCATACCCCAGTGTTACACCGAAACTGACTGAAATATCAAGTTCAAAAGAACTGCTGAGTGCAGCAGAACATCATCATCATAGTATAGTCATATATACATGCTCTCCTATGTGACCTTATGTCCAGTTAACTAAAGTTCAAGCAACCTGAATTCAGGTTCCTGAGAATAGAATTAAGAGGCAAAACTAATGCGTAATGTGGACTGAAATGAATATTCATATAGTTTGAATAGGTTTGATAAGGACAGGATAATTTCATCCAGCAGCATGGTTCTTCCCAAGGACTCTGATCCTCAGCTACAGCTGGGGACAAGGACATAAGTATACTTGGCTTCTACCTCCTCTTAACTCCTCAGTTTAGCTGTGAACTGTTACTGACTTCAAGCTACTTTTCTCTACTGTTGTGGGCAAAAGTAGAGATACTTTCACAGCGAGGTCAATAGCATTTCTCTAGAGGCCCCCCAACATCATATGCCAGTTGGAGGGGTTGGCATAAGTGAAGAGGTAATCACATCATAGTACTTTAATAGTATTTTTCCTAAACATGACACACAAAATTTTTTAAAAAAATAATAGCCTACATAAGCAGCAGTTCCATAAGTTATAAAAATTTAAAATAATAATAAAAAATAGAACTATTTTCTACTCACCTTTCTTGATTGTATAATAAGTACAAAGCTAAGTATATGCTTGTCTTTCTCCAAAGAACATAATGTTTTTGGCACAAGATTTTTCTCTAGAAATGGAAAAAAATTAGCTGTCAGAATGTTAGAAGACCAGTTTCTTGCAAGGATAAAAGGCTTTGGATTTTTTATGGCATTACGTGCTGCAGTACTAAAAGTTCACAGACAAATTGTATTTATTTTTGGACTCATGAACATAAAAATGAAAAAGCTTTCATGTTCTAAAAATCAATAACTAACTTGTTTTTGTCCCTAAAAGATACACATTTAATAAGTACCTTGTCAGAAATTACAATACTAGACATATATAATTTATTTAATATAGAAGTGTGGATTGGAATGAAAACTTGTGCTCTGACCAACAGCAGCCCAGGTCAGCCTTGGCTTTGTCCACCCAAGTCATTAAAATATTCAGGGATGGATCTACCACAGCTCCTTTGGGTAATCTCCTGTGCTGCACTATCTATCCCCTGAGTGAGCAGAGCAGAACAGAACAGAAGAGAATATTCTTGCTGTCTGTCCCTTCATTAGAGGTGCAGCTTTCTACTGGACCCTACCCAAATTCTTGATGTGCTTCCTGAACTGGGCTCCAGTATTTCAGGTCCAATCTAAGCAGTAATGCTGAGTAGAAAGAGAAAATATTTTTTATATGATCTCCTGATTGTGAATCTTGTACTTGTAGATAGCTCAGCTTGCCTAATTGCAGTGAGAACTTACTATTAGCTCATCTCCAATATAGTATCCATGTCCCAGATCCTTTTCAGCAATCTGCTACTCTGGCAGTGTGGTCCCAGCCTGTATGGATGCATGGGGTTATAAGTAACTCAAGAAACCCTCAAGTGCACCAGTCAACAAACAAACCAATACATTCCATGGTAAAACTACAACTATTCACTACTAGATTGTAGTGTACAGTGTGGAACTACAAGGACAATCCTTTTTCCTGCCCTGAAACCTCATACAATACTGGTATTGAAAAAAAATCCCAAATCATCCTCCTTCCAAATAGCATTCACAGAGTTCATACCATACATCCAAAGTGAAGGTATCTAGGATTAAGGAAAAGATGCTTTCATAGCACAAGTTTTAAAAGTGGATTCTTCCCTTTTAAAACCAAAAGAACTCCACATTCACCACTTCCATTGAGCTCTGATCGGGATTTTAACTACAACATGAATTTTTGGAACAAGAAAGACTCTTCAAATACCGCTGAAGCCAGGCAGAAGCCAGTGTAAAGCATAGAGTACCATGTTGTACTCCCACATGGATGCCACAACACTTTCTGGATCAGTTTGCATTTCTGTACAGATACAAAGTCCTCCGTGGAGTTTCAGGAACTATTTGATCATCTAAAATAATAAATACACTGATTTATCTGACCCACAATATTATAAACTTGGATAATAATCTGGCAAATATGTCTTAATCAAGGAGCATCTAAAACTGAGCTTCAGCAGGCTTTTAGCTTCTTAAAAGTCTCAGCTACTATGACGTCTTAGAATGGAGACATAACTGAAAAAGGTATGACTGACACATTTTACACTGAAATGACCACATCAAATCAAACAAAATGCACTGACACAATGGAAATTAATGTATTTGAGAAAAAAAAATATCAATGATTACAAACCTGAACACCTACAGAAGATGGAGGAATACAGAAAAATACTTGAAGTTACATCAAAGTATACACCCTACAATGGAGTAAATATTGTAAAAAGCAAATTATGCAATACTGTATAGCGGTATTTTCCACAGACAATGTAATAGTAGGCAAGTAATAAAAATGTTAGCAGGGGTCAGTGCAATTATTTCCTTTAGCTGCTATGGTGACAGATATGTTTGAATGAAGTGTTCCAAATTCTTTTAATGATACCAGGTGAGAACAAAGCAGGTAAAGTATATAGTGCCAGTAAGTTTCTACCTTACCTTCTTCAGCAAGTGTCTGGATAACCAGGACTCACTAGGAGATGAATGGTAACATGATACAAAAGTTCTTATGCTTGGTTTGCAACCATTACCTCATCAGCAAGTGAAGAATTGTTGTTGGTAACAAGGAAACACATAGAAAGACAAATGGCACTGAATGAATAGGTATGAGACATTTTTCAAAGGTTTCTGTGGAGGGAAAAAATATACAGTGTCAGACAACTTAGAGGCTCCTGTGTCAAAAACAGTTATGAACTATTTTTCAAGTGTGCTCACTAACACTGTAATCAAATAGATAAGAATTGAAAACTACTTATCAGAAAAGAAAATATTTGTTTATGGGATTGAGGAAATTTCAAAACTGATAGCAAATTGTTAGCTATTGCAAGAGTCCAACCATCTATAAAATGAAAGAAGGACCTCCAGGGTAACATATGTCAGACTTAAGCAAACCAAAACTCATACTACATAAAGTTCTCAAATTAGAAGATGAAAAACACCATTTGAAATCTTTAAGAAAAATGAAGTAGAAGGTTTCTTGAACTAATTCAACCACTGTGTTGTTATTTTTCATGCACTATTAAATGACAAATACTAAAGTTCCAATTTAGATTTTCCTAAATCTGTATTAATATTCAATGCCCCATCTTCACAAAAACACATATATAAAAAAACCTCCAAAGGGTGTGATTGTTTCCATTTGCTGTGCTTTGGAGGGTAATTGTCTTCAATTTGCTATCACCATTCCCATGACAAAGCATCTATCCACACGCTCATTTTGGAAGGACCTCTATTGCCTACATCTATCCCCTATGTAATGAAAGTGTGGCAATCTGTTATTACTGTATATGTTGAATATTTGTAGGGGTTTAGGGGGGTTTCTTTAGTTTTCCTTTATATTAAGATGCGTTTTAGTGGACAATGGTTTTGATGACATCTCAAAGTGCAAATACTTTAAAGAAAAGCTGAATCTATGCATTTTTTATTGATTTGATAACCACCAACAAAACATTTTTAGACTTGAGTCATGTGAGACAAAGGAAGTCTGCACAATAATCTAGCAAGAAAACTGCAAAGATTATTTCTCCTCCTAAAAATTGGAGGCATCTCAGAGTGTTTTCTAATATCCTTTTTGTTTTGTAACATTAGTGGAGGCAATTGTAAATTTATCAAGGATTATATTACTAGTTAAAGCAGGATGATAATGCTCCTCAAAAGCATCTATTGTTTAACTTTAAGATCTCCTTGTTCAGTACAGAAATGAATGACAGTAGATTCTCGAAGCTGATGGATTTGAAAACTGCAGCAGTTGCTTTAACTGCTGATACATGGATCAGGAATGGCCAGAAGTCAGAATTTATGTTCAGAGAAGTTATAAAAAATCTACTACAGTTTTGTTCTGTATGCATAGTGTATGACTGAACGACAAAGCCTCAGAACATATCCTAGATTTGGCATCTAGAGGGCCAGAAAAGGATATAGCTGAACAGGTCATGTTCAACTCTGACCTAAAGCTTTCCTAGCAAAAAGATGTCACCAAGGAAAGTGACTGTTCACTGTTCAAAGAGCTGCATAAAATAGATTGCATTTCCTCAGCAATTAGAAAAAAAACCCCAACACTTATGAATAGATGCTTCAAGAAAAGCATAGGTTGTTCAGAATTTATTCAGAATATATATAAGGAAAAATTAACAGCTTATAAGCAAGGGAGAATACATCTGTCTTAGCCTTGTAAACTTTCTAACATTTTACCAATAGTTGCACAAAGCAACTGCCTAAAAACTATTTACTCTGGTTTTGTTATTTTAAAATATATTCACCTTTGAATCACATGAACTGCAACATACCTCATGGAAAGCCTGTTTTATTACAAGTAATGAACAGATGTAAATTAAATCTAAATGAACATGACAGATGACCAGAAGACCTAAGCGATGAGTACTCTACCTTTGTAAATAAGATGCAAAGAACAAAAAGAAAAGGTCTATATTTGCATGTAAAGTTTTAATTTATGGTACATTTATTATAATCACTCTATTTTAAGGTACCACTCTTTTTTTTGTGGGTTTTTTGTTGCTTTTTTTTTTCTTCTATTTGTCTTTGATCCATTTGATATAGGGGAAACAACAAATGTGGCTATAAGTCTTACAGCCACTGTTTAAATCATCTGGAGGCCCAGATGTGACATAATGTAGGACAACTTCAAATCTGCTGTAAACTGCAGTCTTAGAGGGGCTTCAGAACTGATTCTACTATCTTGAATCATGAAAATCCATTAGATTCCTAGCCATGTTAATTCTTAGGCAGAAAATGTTAAGAAAGCTATTTGTTCCACATGTGGATTATCTGGTTTTTAAAAAATAAAAATGGTTTCATTTGCAGATGAAAATAAACGGGAAGTAAGTAGATTGTAAATCTAGAGCTCGACAGGCTATGGGGATGTATTAGAAGGAGTGTGGTTAGTAGGTAAGATAGGTACTCTGCTCCCTCTCCTCTGCCCTGGTGAGGCCTCATCTGGAATATTGTGTCCAGTTCTGTGCCTCGCAGTTCAAGAAGGACAGGGAACTGCTTGAGAGAGTCCAGTGCAGAGCCACAAAGATGATCAAGGGAGTGGAACATCTCCTTTATGAGGAAAGGCTGAGGGAGCTGGGTCTCTTTAGTTTGGAGAAGAGAGACTGAGGGGTGACCTCACTAATGTTTGTAAATATGTAAAAGGTGAATGTCATGAGGATGGAGCCAGGCTCTTCTCAGTGATGTGCAGTGGTAGGACAAGGGGTAATGGGTGTAAGCTGGAGCATAGGAGGTTCCGTGGAAACACAGGTAAAAACTTTTTCACTGTGAGAGTGACAGAGCCTGGAACAGGCTGCCCAGAGAGGTTGTGAATTCTCCTTGTCTGGAGACATTCAAAACCTGCCTGGATGTGTTCCTGTGTGACCTACTGTAGGTATGAATGGATGCGTAGTAATTAATGATTCATTGTATATCTCTTTTCTTTAGAAAATGTTAAGTTGGTAATTATGATGCAGATTCTGACACTATGTCAAATGGTGAGAGAACCTTTGAAAAGTAATACATTGCCCTGTTACACTTATTTATTACTAGTATAATTGTTATTGTACTAGTAATAAATTGCATTAAAGTTTGGAAAGAAAAGCAGAAGATTTTAGGAGGTCTTTGATGAATCTTGGGGCACAGAGAGCATTACTGAACAATTTGTAGGGATTAAACTACCAAAGACTTTCCTTGTGAATTTACAGACACTTTATGAAATCAAATATGTAAAAAAAGTCATGAGAATAATTTTTGCTCTAGTTTGACGTCAACCTTTCAATCCAATTCATAAACAAAAAGTAGGACCAAAAAGTAAAATGAAAAGGTTAATGAATCTTTGTCAATTTTTAAAAAGTTGGGAGTTTGATTTTTAATCTCAATGCAAGGTATAGCTTTAATTCTGTTTTTCTATTAAAATTTGCTAATGTTTTGCTTTATTCTACTCTTTTGCCTCCCCACAGATCAGACAGTATCCAATATTGATCAGACTGTATCTAATATTAAGAACCTTGCTTGTGTTGTTTTTATTTTAATATTTAAACAGAACTAGTGATAGTTTTACAAGAAAGGGGGTGATTTCTCTTTCATTCACATACTCCTCTTTCTTTTATCTTGCTTCATGCAGAAGGAGATTCTATGAATTAAATAGACTATAAATCACTGCCAAATATTTGATACATAGCACATAACTGTTACAAGAAGATCTGTAAATTCCTTGGATTTCAGGAAAGAAATGAACATTAGTACCTCATGCATCTTAGAGATAAGAGAGGAATGATGTTTCTGAGGTTATTTTCAGTCAGTTATTTGCAGTTCTTGGTGTTGCATATTAATATTTTAATAGATAACCTGTCACTACCAGACTGCAGTTTTATTTAAAGCTGATTAGTAAGATTTTGTACTTGTGTATTCATTTTTCTTCTGTATTATCTCAAAATCTCTTCATGTATAGAATGTCATCATATATTCTGAAGGTTTCCAAAGATTTTAAACCCAGTCAAGCTCAGTTCTTAGAACTGGAATTTTGTTAGCATTGTTGGAACTGTTGGTCTTTGTCTTCTGCCTCCTTTGTTGTATTACCTGTCCACTGTTAGTTCTGCTTGCCCGTCTAGATGTTAGTTAGTTAATATAACAACCAGAAAAAAAAAAAAAAAAAAAATTATTTGCTAATATCTAAATCTTGTGTGTATAAAATAAACTGTGTGCTAAGTTAGAGGTTAGTTCAATCTTGGCAAATGAATTATAGCACCATTAGATCTGCATGTTTCAAGACTACCGAGATTCTACATCAGTGAGCAACATCGACAAGTTACTTAATGGTTGATCATAGTGTAGTGGCACATCCCAGTTCCAAGTGAAAAGGTACAAATACAGGTCAATGCTTTTGTACAAAAAGGGTAAAATTATTAAGATATCAGCTCTTTCCTCTCCACATGTCATAAAACCACTGTCTGTTTTCAAAAGCAGTATGCTCTTGAAACCAAGACAGTTACACATATACAAGTACTTGTGACATAAACTTCCAGATGGTGAAGGAAGATTAAGTAAAAAAAAATAAAAAAAAAATCTATTTTATCTTATCTTTAAAAAATTCTTTGATTTGAAGAACGTCTGCTACTACTACTACTGATACCACTGAAAAAATAAGTCCTTGCACTCTTCCTACCTTCTGCATTGGTATTGTAAAAGAAATGTGAAAGAATAAGGACTCATGGAAGAAAACCCAGGTGGCTGTAAAATATTTTCTTTCCTTTATGGGTTCAATGCTTTGGGATACAAGACAGTTCAAGATTCTAGGAAAAATATTCTCACTGAAATTATAACTAATGCAAAACTAATCACTACCCTTGCAAATAACACTACCTCAGAGAAGGCTTTCTAAAACTGTCAGTTATCTACATATACATGGAGCATGGGTTTGAGGGGCAACTCATTGAAAAAACTGGAATCGCAGGAGGAACTTCTGGAATTTAACACCAAGTACTGCAAATTCTGAGCTTTAGGTGTTTTTTCATCAGTTGCAATATGAAACATTGGACAGTCTGTTATATGATAGCATGATAGTTTTGGCGACCTTTTAGGTGGAAGAGGTCATTTGCCATCCTGAAACTGTATAGCTGCAATAACGTGAGACTATGCCTACACTGAAAAGTCCATTGAAGTTTCAGTATAACTTATTATACAAAATTATTTAAATGACTTCAGGATTTGGCTTACAGACCACCAGACATACATGTAAGTGATGTAAATAAGTAACTGTCCAATTCTAACCATATAGTCCTATCCTAACTATGAATTCAAAAGCGCCAACACATCAAGCTGTCTATAAAATATTCTCCCTCATCTAGTATGCTAAAAATGTCATAAGTATTTGCTATTATTTGCTTTTATTGCTTATGGTATGGGGAAAAATACTTTTAAAAGTCCAAAGTATTGCTGGCAGTTTTGAGAAGAAACAATTTCCAAAGAAATATGCAAGAACTTTTGTTTATAAATATGTACAATATTTGGAGCTACGGGTGTCAGTCTTTTTAATGTAGTTTCAAGATTGAATGAAAAAGGGCTAGTTAGCCTATTTCTTTCAATTTATATTCAAAGCCTAAACAAATATTTCATCCATGTTCAGAGAAACAAATGCCATCGTATAATCTCTCACAAGTGGTCAACACCTTTTCAGAACTGATTGGTGAAGCTGGAAGACATCTGCTTATCATCCGATGTCTCATCATCATCAGCAGCAGCTTCACAACATCTGTTTTTCTCTCCTCCCTTTCATTTCTTCTCATATCTTTGCCTATTTTAAATACCCAGGGAAATGGTGCTTTAAGTCTAACCATCTGCTACTTAGTCATTAAAAATAAATACAAATAAATATTAAAGCCTTGCTAAAAAGCAAGTGTGTGTATATCCACTGATTCTAAGAGTGAAATTTTTGAAAATAAAGACTATGCAAGTGGAATGAGTAAAAAAAAAAATTAAAAAATCACTAAACCATATTTTAAAGGTGTTAAATCCACTGTTAAATATTTTAAGCATATGTATTTAAAAATCTATTTCCTTCAAAGTTAAAATTAAACACATGATTAAGGTCTGTATCCATAAAGAGTCATACAAATCTTTAAATCCTGTTGCCTATAAATAAGTGTCCAAATGTTTAATGCTTAATTACTGCAACTTTTGTCACTTTATTTTTAGTCTGACTCCAGAGCTCATTCTGTCTTTTCTATTTGAATAATAAGAAAGCTACTGTCAGAAGTCTGAGAAAGGTAGTTATAGGCTGTCAAATCACTTCATTTTCTCTCAGAAAAATGAAATGGATCAATCTTTTTAGTACAAAACATATTTCCTAGACTGAATCGTTCATGTAGCTCTTTTAATCTGAAAATCTCAGTTGCTTCATGATGTATGGACACAAGCAGACACAATACTATAATAATTATATCTCAAAGCTGTTTTCAGGTATATTTTCATTTCCTGTCACACTTTATACATTATTTTTGCTGTTATATTCTTCCTCACAGATCACATACTGCATTGAAAATACTTGCTTTACTGGATATCTTTTCTTAACTTTAAACCAAAAGTATAAATCAAAATTAAAATTTCCCACGTCATAAGATCTAGGTTTGGCAATTATTTTTCTGCATTTTCTGACAGTTATTTGTACCATGATTTCCCTTCTTTTATTTTACTGCTTCTCTTTTTCTCTCTCTTAGTTGTCATGTTGTCCTCTTTTAACGAACATCAGTGGAACTCTGATTCCTGAGGTCAACAAATAAAGGCCTATTTAACAATTCATTATTCGTGATCAATTATTTATTTAATTGATAAAAAGTGTCTACATTTTGTCACACAATTTTCTACACAAGTGTTCCCAGTATTTTAATTACAGACAACATTTGCCCTGTCAGATAATATTTTATGCAAAAAAATATAGCATAATATTTATGAATAATCAGAATCCATATTTTGCCTTAATCTCAAAAAAAGTTATATATTACATGTTGGTGAGCTCACCGTGAAGAGAACTAAATCTAGATTTGTAATTTCTCAGGATTGGGATCTTTATTGCTAATAGATTTTTCTATGATTTAACAATCACTGTGAATAATTCAGTTGATTAGTAAATAATCTTTTCATGTGGAAAGAATTTCTTTAGTATATTTATCCAATATATGCATAGAAAAAAGTTAACTCCGATGCACAATTCTATATTAGCTTTATTTAATCATGGCATGATTAAAATGCATGTCATTGAGATCTTGCAGCTATAATGCAACACTTCCTTATCTATTTTTCATTTTTAGAAACACTGCTGAAACACTTATGAAAAATTTTACAGCTAGTTCCAATAATTTTTCAGTTTTCAATGAGAGATTTAAATACAGTATTCAAATAAAATAATGCATATAACTTCGAAGTACCTAATCTATTTTGCCAGTATTACTTCAAAACATACTGGGCACAAACACATTGGAAAGTCTTTTTATTGACAAATTGTTGACATTAAATATTTTTTTTTCTGCTTGTTTCTGAGATAAGGGTAATGGTCAGTTACTTGGTGGTTCACCCAGTATCACCCTGAATTTTTCAGTGTCCTGGTATGAGTGACATTGCTCTTATGTGAACCTCCTTACAACATTTGTATTATCAGTTTAAATTCCTTCTGGCTTGCATTATATTTAGATCATGTGTAGTCCAACAGAGCTTAAAAATATACTTGTATGTAATATTTAAAGCTATTTCAAGACAATTTAAGATGGAAGGATATTATCAGAGTACAAATAAATATTCACTAAAGAAAAATGAAGCTATTATTATCAATCATAAATAGCGCAGGCATTTACTTGGCAACTAAGGTTTGTCACTATATAACTAATTGTCTTTCTCGCCATCCATCTCTCTATCTTCGGGCATTTTTACATTGTACTGAATTATCAACCAGCAGATATTAAGACTATTTTGTTGCCCTTAGCTTGTATGTCTGTTGGCAGTCTATTTTTTACAGCTTTTTAAACAGATGGTTTTATATCAGTAAAGCTTAACAAGACACAGAGCAAATAGAAATAAAACTTTCACTAGCAATATTGCTTTTCATTACCCAGTTGCTGCCAACTAGGATATATTAGACCTCTCTCTCATTAAAAAGTCAACAAAAAAAAATGCAGTTGCACAATTCCTAAGTGTATACTTACCAATTTACAAGACTACAAATTCTGGGAGGCGTTTTGTGAACTGTGTAGTTACGGATTTCAGTCATGAGCATTTACTATAAGAATTAATACAGAAATGACTATTGGCAAGATCTGCTGCCAGTTTTGACTTCCACTACTTTGTGAATACCAATTGGAATTTTAGCTCACGTGATCCAACAGACTCTGATTTTTGTTTTTAGGCTATTACAGCAGATTGCAGAGGACACATCATACGTGTATTCTGTGATATGGTAGGTACCAGTAATGACTGATGACTCTGTCTCAACTCATAATTCCAGAAGCTGTAATTTTAAATAGGTTCTCGTCAGAAGAAAATAAACTTTGAAAATTACATCTATGTTTTTATTTTGTATGCTGTTTCCTAAATAAATAAATTTAGGTAATGCTTAAAATACAATCATGTATCCGAAATCTCAGATTAATCTAATAAATCACACCTTCCTCTCATACTGAGACAGAATCAATACATAGTTCCTAAAACAGTAGAAGATATTTTGTCTAACTTTGAAGGTCCTGATGAAAACAGTTCAGTAACTCTTTTGAAAACCTACCTGTCTTGTACTTTATGTCATTCCACTCAGATAATGAAAGAATAATTCAGAAGAAAATAAATAAAATAAAATAAAATAAAATAAAATAAAATAAAATAAAATAAAATAAAATAAAATATCTGGAAACAGACTGCAGTCCAATATTTTAGTAAAAGTCCTTAAGCACCAATGCAGAAAAGAAACATATGTACCCAAGATTGTATAATATCAAATAGTATTGAGATCAAGGAGTTGATCCTTCACTTCTCTGGTTTCATAAAATTGTAACTCATGTTAAAACGTGTTCTGTCAGACCATATGTGGCCTAAAATATATATTGTCTAACAAATGCAAACAACATGTATTTATTTGCAGAGGTGAGACAGCATGATGAGCATATATATTGTAGCAGAGTTCATACTTACAATTCATCTGAAGAAGTCCTTTTACCTGATTAACTGATAAAGACTCTTCCTCTAAATTCAGTGTTAAAAGTTTCCAAATTATTCCTCATATCTCTTTGAAAATCACCTTGAAGTTCTTGGGGACTTAATAAAATATTTCCCAAGTTCTAAACATAGCTGCCAGTCAAGAGTCACATACTTGCATTTGACACAGATATAACTCAAAAAAATCCTCATATATCTCCATGGAGTTACTCTAGATTTACACTAGCATTCCTGAGATACATAGAAGTTTGCATCTTTTCCTGTCTTTAAAAAAAAAGAGAGAGAGAGAGAGAGAGAGTAGCAGAACTTTGAACATCAAAGACTTAATTTGCAGCCTCTAATTTCAGAATTGTTCAGGGAAATCAGATGATCTAGTCACAATATTGCAAAGAGGGAAAACACAGAAATTCAGGGCCCCATTACCTGACATATAGGATAGCTATTCCTGTACTCTTCACATGCCGTGGCAATATTTGTCTGAGCAATGCAAGGGACCTTGAGAAGTAGGCCAGTTTCTAAGCACACAGAGAGTTAGTGAAGCTTTAACTAGCACAGCATTTCATTCAAGAAGTCAGCTTCAAGACTTCATTTAAAATTATCAGGGGCACATTATCTGGGAACACAACAAGAAGCAATTATTGGTTTAATTAGCCTGCATTCACCACGTTGTGCTCCTTCTCTTTGTCGGATTGCCAGGCAATTTTGTAAAATCATTAAACAAGGGAACTATAATTCCATAATGACCTAATCTGCAGCTTCATACTATCACACTGGAATATTTTAAAGTTATTTATGACTGTCCTCAATAAAAGCTAAGTCCATTGGGCAAGAAACACTTAGGGTCTCCAAAATTCCAAATGGCTTCCCTTATTGAAAGGTTTTTGTTGTATTCAGTTATCTGTTCTCTTCTACATTTGTAATAGAAGTTTTGCTATGAAAAATAAATGCATGTTGCTATGGAAATGCACAGGACACACTAAAGGATATCTTTCTGTCCAGAAAACAAAAACAAAAACAAAAACAAAAACAAAAAACAAACAAAAAATTTCTTCATTTTCAACATAACCTTTGATACAATGGACAGGAAGAGGGATTCAGAAGAGTGTAAAACAAACAAATTCAAAATCTATTATATACATCTTTTTCATGAGGAGGAAATTGAGTTAACAAAGTTATTTTTCTTGTTAATCTCTCACATTTTGATAATAGGAGAGATTTAAGAATACAATTCATGGCATTTTATGATTTCTTATTTCTTGCTTTCATCCTAGGATGTTTGTGTTCTTTTATTTTACCTTCAACATATGAGACTAAAAGAAAGGTTAAATTTGTAAACGAGTAATGTATCTCCATAACTTTCAAAAAGTAATTTAGTATATTATTATAATCTTAAAAAATCCCAAAGCTTCATCATTAAGCATCCAGGAAGACTGCATATAAAACAATTGAAATAAATTAAAAAGTTGAAATTATTACCTGATGATAACATACCATTTGCCTAACTGAATAGTTTCACTGGGCAAAAAAAAAATCTTGGTAGAAAAACCTGTAATTTTTTCATGTGTTTTGCTAAATAGAAAGATAGAAAAACTAATTAGGAAAAAAGAAGAGGAATAAAAAGCACCTTTCATATATTTTGCTATGGAGATAAAGCAGAAGCTCTTCATGGTATTAAGACTCGGGAGTACTTAACGAACAGTGAAATTGCAGTGGCATTTTTCCTTTTAAAGGAACGGTATTAAAAGTACAGACTTATCTAACTATTTTATGAGTGAGATATGTTAAAAAGTCTATGCCAATATCAGAGTTATGTAAAATATAATATGAAAAAAGCAGTTGAATTTCTGATTAAGGAAAGCAAATTTAAAATAGAGAATTTTCCATTATGTAAATCAAGCAAACATGATTTTTATATTATTAAGAAGAAGAAAAAATTGATCAGAATATTTTACTGCTGCTCTCAGTATATTGACCTGGAGCAAGTACATGGCCATTAACTATATCACCTAATCCTGGTACAGTGGGAGAACTAGTATTTTAAGCAGTTTCTGAACATCCAAAGGCACAAACTCCTAAAAAGCAGAAAGGAAAAGGCTATGGGTATGTCTAGATCTCCGCTATGGAATTATTTAAACCTAGGTGGTCTGATTTGCGCTCATTAGGTAACACATCCAGTATAGATAAAAGATAATGTCTTCATAAATGTGCTTAATGAATGAAGTAAAACCTACTGTCTCTGCTAGATTTTTACCTAAAGCACTTTAGCACATGAAAATGCAGCGTGTTTTGTTTACACTATACACTGAAACACTGAAAATGCATTAATACTTGGTTCCTAATAGCCTAATATTGTTTCTTTTTAGCTTCAGAAATTAAATGAACATTTAGTTTAGACTCTCATAATGGTTTACACTTTAAAGTGATGTGTGCTACCATACAATGAAATCAAAACAAACTGCAGTCTATGAAATTCCCAATCAAACAACAAAGAAAAAAAATTGCAAATCACAGACCTCACTGTTACAGGAACATAAATTAAATGAGGCACAAAAAGCAGTCAAATGTAAAATAAGAATCCTGGTCAGGACAAAAATATTAAAATACTCATCTATGACACTTAGAGACAAGAAAGGAAAAGGAAACTATAGAAGTAATTACATATAGTTGTGCAATTCTGCTATGCAGAACTGTAAGACTGTTTAAATACACTCAGAAGCTCATTCATGGTTTCAAAAACTGTAGTAAAGTGGAAGTACAGGAGGCAATCAGAAGCAAGAGGAATCCCAGAGAGAGAAGTGGGGAAATGACAGAATCTTATAAGAACAATGCACAAACTGTTCTCTTAACTGTGCTCTTCTTTCTCATAGTAGAACATGAGTAAATAGTCAGCTCTGCAGAGGTAATACCACTAAAATTTAAACAAGTTGTTACATGGATCCTGTAATTAATGAAGTAACTGATGGCTTTTCCATAGGAGTATATTTTATAGTTACAAGCTTTGACTTTAAAAAAAAAAAAAAGTAATTTTGCAGCATCTATGTGGTTCTTTTCCTGCATGGATTTTCTGAGGTCCAGATAACAGCTGATTTTTAGGTTGCAGACACCCCTGACGCTCTTAAAGTATGGAACCTTTGTGACCTTAAATATCTTTGAAATTTCCACTTCCTGTCAAATCTGACAGGAATTAGTTTGAGGGCTAAGATGGTACTGGGGACATAGATGCAATGGTCGTATAGCTCTCTGTCTTAGGAAGCTGTATTAAGAAAAATAATTGTTTTATGTGGTGCAGGTATAGAAGTTAGGATAATTATCATGAAGTCTAGAAATAAGACTACAATAAAAATAGATGATCTTTGCTATTTAGAGTCTTCATACTTAAAAAATGTAAATCTAGAAAGTTGTCTAGAATGTTTGCTGTGAAGAACTTTTTCTTTTTTTTAAGTAGAAAATATCTGAAATACTCCCACAAATTTTTCATTATATCATTTTATTGCATTAATTTTATCCAGTACAAATTATTTTCTAACACAATGAGCAAGAAGCCTCACACATCTGCAGTGACTACTCTAGATGCAGAATACTGCTTGGCCTGGTACCTTCAGCTCAAGTACAATGATCTCTGCACTGCAACAGTGCAACTCTGACTTGTAAACACATCTGAGACTCACAGCAAAACCTTGAATCTCGACTTCGATTTCTACTTTGGAGACAGATGGAGCTGATCAAAGAATAACATTAAATAATACCCTTTTTAATACAATAACCTCAAGGCAATGTTGGTTATCAGACTTAGGATGTTCCAACTCACACACCATTATACCAACTATGAAGTGAAGTGCTTTCACTGTGCAGAAAGGAAGCAAAAATGGCAGATATATATTATACTCAGCAGGGCATTTGCCCTACAGAAAACTGAGTTCCAGTCAGGACTACAAGGACTGTTTCTGGTGGTAAACCAGCATTGCATAAAGTACTGGAAAGGTTCTGGGAGGAGGACTGCAAACCAGGACTCTCCATTAGTATCCTTCTTTTCAAGACCTTTCAGACACTTGGATCCCGAGTTCATTGTCCTAGCTCTTTCTTCTCAGTAGCTACATTTATTCTACTTTTGATAGCCATGTTAAGTTCAGTCTTAAGTTTACCAAGGCAGCTAGCTTAAGACAGCTCTGGATGCTCTGTTAGCTTAGTTTACTTTTTGATCGCTTCAGTTGTCACTGCACTGCAATTTGACAGGCTTGGACTTGATATCTTAAACTGTTTCACTCTCCTTTTACATTGCTATATCAAACCACAACATCTGTATCTCAGATGACCTTTTGCCCTGTGGGATTCCATCATGGGATTGCATACTCTTCATGGCTGGAAGCACATTAGCATTTTTCCCAGATATCAGAGAGCAATGCACATTGTAACCTGATTTCTTTACCTTTTATTGCCTACCTTACTTCCAGAGGAAAGAGAATAACTTCCCTTCGTAAGATCTTACAGCCTCTTGCCCTCAGTCAATGGGTGCAAATTTTTCCTCATGAAGACCTTTCAGAGATACTCTAGACATATAACACTTAAGGACCTCATTATGGTGTCAAGGATTTAGCAATTATCTTTTGAAGCTCAGCCATTCTTGATGCTTACCACTCACAGGAAACCAGTTTGCTGTGAGCAAGTACACCAAAGAAGCTGTGGTAGAGTTTTGAGATCTCAATGTTGTATTTAAAGTTACATTTGCCTATGATCTCAAGAAATCAATGGAAGCTGCGTGTCACAGTCAGGCAGACACAAGTCCTTAATTTTCAATAATATAAATAGTATAAAGACAATTCTTAACATTAAAATTGGTAACCTGATTTTTTTTTAAAAAGAAATATTTGCCATGGTGTAAAAGGACTGAATTTATGATTCAAATTGACTGCTTGCACAGATGACTTTTAGATAAAGCTTACTAAGAAGCATATTATTTCCATGATGGCAATTTACATGCGAAATTTCCATTAGTGCTAATGGCAGTGGCACGTATAAATCTCCAATTCCCTTTAACATTAATTGCAGTCATCTATGTAAGTACTTGGATTTTCAATGACATTATACCCATTGCTTTACAAAGCCAGAAGGGATCACAGCCCGGAGAGGCTAAACATTAAACACTGTCATTACTAATGGCAGGTAATAACTAAAATCTGTATCTACACCATTGCTGAAATACAGCATCGCATTACTAAAGAAATATGCTTACTTAATTTACCAGACTCTTAAAATAAAACTAGTTGACAGAATTCTGAATTAAGCTGATTAGAATTTTAAGCACACTTTGCTAATACTTTGAAAGTCACTAATTTACTTTTTATTTCAATAGGTATGTGAAAGTTGAATAGGTATGTAGAATCCACTTTAGACTTTTCTAAATCTTCAAGAGGTAGTGTTGGATTTCTTGTAATATGGGTTTTTGTGTGAACTTGTCGGGCAGCTGTTGAAAAATGTACGTGAACCAACAGGCTACTTCTGTGATTTTTTATAGAGCTCAAATAAGCTTCCTATTAAAAGTTACTAATATACTAAGATACTAAGCAGAAACAACTCCAAGTCCATTTTAGTTCAGCATTACTTACACTGAATTAAATTTCAGATATTTTTATTAATAAACCTATCAGAAGCTTGGAGGTCGCAAATTGTCTGTCATGAAAAATCACTACGGTATATTTAAAACAGAGTAAATCCAAATTGTATTTGATATCTTTACATAAATATTACATGACATCTGATTTTTGCTTATTTATCTCCAACATGCATCTTTCATTATCTTAATTTTGAATCAGATAAGGAAACAACCACTACCTGTTCATCATATGGATAGTAATAAAAAGTTACTGTTTTTGCATTCAGTGCCCAACAGAATCTACCCAGTGATAAGACTTACTCAAATCTCTACGAAGGAACAGTGGAGGCAGAGTGCTTTTACAATGCAAATAAGAATGAAACACATATTAGTTTTATTTGCCAAAATACAGAAAAAAAAAAAAAAATCCCTTCCAGAATCCAATGCAAACCTATACTATAATAAACTGACTTACTGCTAAGGTGTTTGCAAAAATTCTTAGAACCTGAAGGAGTTTAAAGCACTGTACCCAAAACAGAAGTTATTCAACTGAAATTCTGAATAAGGTTAGTTTCAATCTTCATAACAAAATCCTCAAATTACAAAATTGATTATATTGAAATAAAGTATGACAATAAAGATGTCAGTCATTGTGCTCGGATTCAAATTATGCCTTGTCTACACTTGTAGCTAATCATCAATACTTCAACACTGAAATGCACTGTTAGCTAAATGTTACCAAGATGAATTTCCTTCTCATGTAAGGCTAAAGGTTTAATAGTTAATCATCCCAAATATCGCCAAAACTCATCTAGTATTATTACGTGATGGTGCCTATTTCTCCTTATTGAGTCTAAGAGGATCTTTGGCAAGTGTCTTGGAATTTGACAGCAATTTTTGGATGTCAACTGCTAGGTGAGAGAACTGCCATCTTTTCTATGGAGCTAACATGTATCAGCAGAATTATTATTTTATAAATAATTATTCTAGTTCTTCTGGGGAATATAAAGTCTTAACAGAGAAAGTCATTCTGTGTTCTTTAGTTGTCTTCTTTGACTACATCTGAATTTAACTTTTGCCAGCAGCTCTGTGTTGCTCGGAGATAACTCATCAGATCTCAGACAGACAGAGCCATGCTGGCAAGTTTTTACAGTAGACCTATCTTTAGATTAGTCTCAAAATTAAGTTAAATTGCATCAGCCGTCATATCTCCCTTGAGGCTGATTCACAGAATTTGGGATTACCTGAAGCACTCGTGTTAAGGATACTTTTCCTGCATCTTTAACATTCTACTCTACAGAAATATGTGGAGGAGAGTGCGGACAAGTTAAGCATTCCATTTTAAGCTAAAATCCTCAGCAGCCTTTTTTTCAGTGATGTACAGGCATATGAGGGAAAAGTGCACTGTGAACTAGGATGATGTTAAAATATTGTTTGTAAAGTGGGAGGCAGCATGGTAAGATTCAGACAGGCAATGAATCAGTACCTTTATCTAACTGTCCCACTGATGGGTGGTGAACACATGCACTCAAATATGGGCCAAAAAAAAAGAGACTCTGTTAAACTCTGGTTTTATTAATTTTTTATAAATTTTGCTAATTTTATAAAATTTTATAATTTTTTATAAATTTTGCTAATTTTGGATGAGAAAGATAAATGAAACATTTGCTTGCAGCAGTCCAGCTACTCTGGACTCGTTTTACCATTAATTTCCAGAAATTATGTTTTGTTTTCTCTCCAGTTTCCTTCCGCCCCCACTTTTTTTTAAAGCACTAGTTAGTGTTAAATCTTTTCACTACCAGCCACTCAATATCTAAACTGATTTATACTTTTTTTATTACAAACATTTAACATGAGTTAAATGTTGGTTACAGAGTGTATTTTATCACACTCTATTACAAAGTAAATGGAAAGTAGTGTTCGTCTGTCACTGTTTGGTTTACAATGGATCAATTAGTCGTGGAGTAGTGTTCATTTTATACTGTATTTGAAAACACCACCAGCAGTTAGCTATCTGTTTTTTCCAGCTTGGCATGAAATCTTTTCTCTCAGGTAACTAGTGGTAGGATGAGAGGAAATGGCCTCAAGCTGAGCCAAGGGAGGTTTAGATTGGATATTAGGAAAAATTTCTTTACTAAAAGAGTGGTCAAGCATTGGAAAAGGCTGCCCAGGGAAGTGATGGAGTCACTGTCCCTGGAGGTATTAAAAAAATGTGTAGACATGGCACTTTAGCACAGGGTTTAGTGGGCATGATGGTGGTGTTGGGTTGACAGTTGGACTTGATGATCTTGGAGGTTTTCTCCAGCCTTAATGGCTCTATGATTCTGTGAAATGTAGACAGAGATAAATTTATTTGACACACTAAATATGCTTCAGGATCCTATCTACCGAACTGAGGCATAGGTAGGTATCTTTTACATTTTAAAAGGTAGAATCACATTGCTTACTTTCATAAATTATGTTAAGAAGGCATGTGGTGCAATGCACAGGAAGTGACAGAGGGAAAACAGATCTAATTTTTAACAGAGGAAATATTTCCTCCTAATTGACAAACCACCTGTAAGTCGGAAAATGTTCTTTTTCTACACAGTAAGAGACAGTAAACTACAAAATATTTTTTGACAAGTGTAAATAATTCAATAGTTGGGGAAATGAAAAGGAAATATGGAATTCTGGTTTTGAGTAAATGCAGGGATTTTTTCCATTCTCCTCAGGATTTTTTAAAACTTCATTGAACAAATAACAACCATCTATGTTATTTTCCACCTTCACATTTCACTGAATATTATTACAGTAGCGAAAATATATGCATTTCTTCCTTATGGAAAAATTCCATTATGATTTGTCTCAATCTGTGTGGCTGTTTAAACACCAAATAATAAACACTTGTAGAGACTCATATAAACAACCAAGCAATTAAGAAAAAAATTCCAGAAACCTCCCTGACAGATACACAGGATGCAATCTATGAGATTATACAAGTTCAGCATCAAATATTGTATTTTTGTCTTACTCTTCAATCAGGTTTCAGGAGATCGTTTTCCTTCCTCATTCCATAACTTAATGGTTGAATTTTTAGTGAAATTGTCTTAGCTTTTTCTAGTTGGCTCTTATGTTAAATTTCGGATCCAGAATTTTGTATATAATAAACAGATCATAGAATCATAGAATGGTTTGG
>NW_010287395.1:0-5695 GCF_000700745.2 Antrostomus carolinensis
CCCCAGGCCTATTTCTAGCAATCCTGGTTTTATCCCCCTCTACCATCGGATCTAGTGTAAAGCTCTTTTGATGACACTTGTTAACTTTCCCTTCTTTACAGTATCTGCTGTCTTTTCACAATTACTACCTGTCTCTAATGGCCTTTCCATTGTAGTAAGTGTGTTATGTTACCAATTCTTCATTCATTTTCAGTTTAATTCATTTCAGTGAATTTATCTGATGATGTGACAGGACCATCAGTTGTTTGTGTAATTAATTAAGCCCTTTTTTTAACTCAAGTCCAACAGATCTTATTGAATTTAATTGCCACTCAATCACAGCCCATATTCTTCCTGAAATTAAAACCCTGTTCTGCAAAGAGAAACAAAGCTTCATCTATTTCTCTACGTTGCTTTTGTCTCGTCCTGCCACTCTTAAAAAAAGAAAATTGGATTTTAATCTTTACAAATCCTGATAAATTTTTTGTTTTTTTGGTGTTGTTGGTTTGTTTGTTTGTTTGTTTGTTTGTTTTTTAGCTAAACACCTTTCAAATGGCCCAATTCCTGTCTAGCACTAAACAGATTAAACAGTATATAACACAGAAAATATTTTCAGAAATTACTGATATATTTCTGAACCATTCTGTAGGAGTAAATCAAGTGAGAGAAGCACTGGTATAATGTGGGGAAGAAAAAAGGCACAAATCTTTACACTTGGTTTGCTCTCTGGTTGTAGTCATCAATATTACATTCAAGAAAAGAAATGGTCAGTATGCATAAATTACATTACTTCAAATAATACTCAAGAAATGTCACTCTTTTGTCACGAGAGTTACAAGTGAAAATAACAATTTATTCACAAAATTTTCTGAACTCTTCCAAGCTGGCAGCCATTCTCCTTATATTCTCATTTTGATTTGTGCTGTGGTGCTGATCCCTCCTGAACATGCTATTGCAGAAACATTATTGTGGACAGGAGCCAACTGGTTTGAAATCTGAAAAAGTAGGGAAAATCTAACTGTAGCTCCATAGCCCATGCCAAAACAAGGTTGTCTTGATTTCAGTGATCACTTCACTCCTCTAACTCATTGACTTCAATAGGAGTTTTGCTCCTCTAAAGACTTTCTGATTAGATGCTTTATTTGAACAAAATGGATCAATTTTTCGAATTGTCACTGTGTGCTTGGGAAGGTCAAAACTGTATTTTATGTAAACTAAACTAAATAAGACTTAGGCTGTGAGGAAGAAAGTGACTACAGGAACAAGACAGAAGATAAGAAAGGAGGCAGAAAGGATGTGACAGTACTTCATTTTCCCTTCGAGTTCCTGGGAAGATGTCAGTGATTCACTTGTTTTGTTTCCACATGTTACTACTCCCTGATATTTAATGTTTTGGACATAATAGAGGAAGATAACAGTTTTATTTCACTGCTTTACCAGCTTTAGCAATTATTTTTCTATTAATGATTAAACATTGTCATAATCTATCTTAAGCCTGAAAGTGTGGCCTAACAAAACTCAAAAATCATTACCTTTATCTTAGAACTTTTGAAGAGTTGTTCGACACATACATTTCTGTTAGCGATTGCCAAATCTGGCAGCCTGATAGTGACAAGGCTGCCACAGCTCCCCGCCTCCTGCTCCACCAGGTTGAGAGGGAAAGGTGGTGAGGCTGAGCATGTAGTCTCAGTAATGCATACACAAATACAAATATACATATGCATATATGCACACAGACACAGCTGGCTACATAGATCAACACAGGCACAAAGCCCAACACCTTCATAGTCATGGATAAGACTTACAACCTCATCCTTGCCTTTGGTACAGAGCCCCTTGAACAGACACAGGTACACACATGCATACATGCACAAATGTGAATTCCCTGGCAGCTGAATTTAAACATGTAGTCTGTCCGATAGTTTTCCTTGGATCCTCTTGTCTCTCTCTTACACACAGACATGCATACACACACCCCCACATATCCACTAACAGGCCTCTCAGTGGACGCCATGTGCATGGTCACTCCAGCACTAGGCTTGGACCTCTGGTCCCTTCATGACCCAACTCCTCAGGGTGCCTCACCCTCAGAAGAATCCACAGCCATGTCTTGAGCCACTTGCCCTACTCCCTATCTGGCTGGGCTGGTGCATATTTGCTGGTGATCACACACTGGCACACAGACTAGGACTGACTCCAGTGGCTGTCACCATGGGTGCAGGATCCTGAACCACTGTCCCCTCCCAGAGCCACGTGGGGCAAGGTCCTTTGCCTGAGAAACAGAAATTGTGATTGGAGAGAAAACAGGGTGGACCACACCAAATGGATGCAGGGCATGGCTCCATGAACACACTGGCCAGCCTTTGCTTACACTTCATCAGCCTCTTGTATCTCTTTTCCTGTCTGTTTTCCCATGCTTGCTTCTCCTCAAACTACCATGATCAACACCTCTCCTGTCCCTGGTTCCTACAGGGGACACATGACCTACACAACCCACAATAAGCCTTGTGCCATCCCCTTCACCCTATGAAGCATCCCACATGCCCAGACAATGACCCCTCTGTGATGAGACCCAGAGAGCTCCCATGGACTCACAGTGCTGGGTGTCCCCCAGCCCCTGGGGTTGATGCTCCCTGGGACACTCTGTGGAAGGGTCAGGTGCATGCTGGGGCTTCTGGATGGAGTATTGACACCTCTCTCCACCATGCTGCCTCTGGGATCCTTCGTGGGGGTAGTGGCATTATCCAACCCATTGGACATAATCTAAGAATCTCTAGTAAATAACTTATGTTAGAGTCAGAGAGGTTAAGGATGGAAAAGACCTGTTCTAATTTCCTAGGAAGGAAATATCTCTGCTGAACAATGCTTTGCAGTACTTGAATTTAATCACCTACACTGGGATTATACATGACAGGACTTTCATCACTTCCTTTAAGAAATTATTTTGCTTTCTGTTAATTTTAATTTCTCCATTATTTTATGACTATATTTTTAACTACACATTTTTTGTGTTGCATTGTTTTTTCAACGTCCTTTTCTTGTACCATCCCCCAAAAAATCTCACAATGTATTTTCTTTTTCAGTTCCTCCACTTAACTGGACACTGTTAGTCTATTCTAAGAGCAGCTTTGCACAGAATTTAATTTCTGATATTCGTACTACTTGAAAAATTACAAACACTGCACTTTATTCTATGAGATTTTGGATTTTACCTGAATAAAGCTATTGAATTAGTCCACTTTGGCTTCATTGAAAAAAGATTGTTCTGGTTATTTACGCTAAAGAGAATGCAACTTTTATATATTTTTTAATTAATTTAGATGTAAAAATATAGTCCTTGAAAAACAGTAACTTTGTCACATTCTTCACTTCTTCACATTCTTCTTTTTCTTCAGAAGCAGAAAGTCTCTATCTGGACTTCATTTACCAAGATGTGTTGATCTCTGTACAGTGTCCTTTTGGATCTATCCCTGGCACTTCTCACCTCTACACCCCGGGGTGAAAAAATATATTACGATATTTCATCCTTTATTTGAATTGATGAAACTAAGTAGTAGGACTTCTTTGAGACTATGATTAGGCTTTGTGTTTGTTTCTGGTGTTTATCCAAGCACCAGTAATATTTCTCAAAATGTTGAGATCACAGTCTACTGCAAAGAAAATCTTCTGGGCTCAAGATGCTTTCCAAGGAGATTATGTAGACCTTTGCAAGCAGACTTATCTTAAATCTGCTTCCCACAAGGTCAGATGACTCTAGTGCTGTTGTTAAGCATAAAACCTATGATGTTGACTGTCTGGTGATAAGTCTGGTGCTGGTGATTTTTGTATGTCATCATATTTATGTATGCATATTACATACTCATATTAGGTCACGATATTCAACCGCTGAAAAGATAAAACTTTTTCAAGATTTACTAGATTTTATTATTTGCCTCCAGATCATCTACTTAATCTGTGAAATATCTTGTTCTTAATTTTATTTTTGGCCAGCAGGCTTTGAAAATATTGAACAGTACACACTTAAAATGTCAATGAGCCATTTTAGGAAGTTGTTGTACCTGAGTTTAGTGTCAAGGAAGATGACCTTTTGGTATATTTGTATGAAAGTTACTCAAGAAAAACATTAAAAAAAATATTTTTTGTAGAATGCCATTGGAATATTTGAGTTGCCAAAATATCAGTCAGTCCATTATTTTTTCTTCCTGAGTTTACACACCTTTTGTGTAAATGTAGCCTCTTCAACCCCCCCAACTGATGGCAGGGGGGGCCGAAACTAGATGATCTTTAAGGTCGCTTCCAACCCAAACCATTCTACAATTCTATGATTCTATGAAAAACTTTATTATACTTAATGATAACCCATTTATTTCTATTCTCGTCTGAACAGTTTTTTACCCTTACTAGTATTTTACTTTGATTTCCCATCAGAGTGCACATAAAGGCTTACCCAGTTTTTCTGCAGTCTCCTGTTCATGTGATATTTAAAGTCTTCCAGTCTTTTAGTATTGAAAGAGTACTTTATCGTTTCAGTAATTCCTTCTGCTGTTTCAATGACTTACAATGCAACTAAAGCTACCTCTGACAAACAGATGGGAATTCTCATTCACGTAATAGTATCTAGCCACACTGTCTTCATGCCATATCTTAACTGTTTCCCATAATGAGTCTAAAGCCTGAAGTATCCTGTACAGCAACATAATTAGCCTGGGACTGTCTTAGCTGAATTAGGTTGTGACATTCCTGAGGTTCTGGGAGATCACTCTTATGGCTGTTTTGTTGCTATTGTTTCCAGTTCAGAGAAAATAACAACTTTGCCTGGCATACATCATCTTTGTTGTTGTTGTTGTTGTTTTTAGTTATTATTATTTTACATTGCTTCATCAGCTTAAACTGAAGGATTTACACTTGTACATAATTTTTACCAGTTAAAAGTAAGATAATAAGTAGCTTCTACCTCTTTGTGTGGGTAGTTGAACTTTAAGTTCATAGGAGATACATTCAGATTTTACTGCTGTGCAATGGTCTCAGTTGTGCGAAATGTTATTTCTATAAACGTTCATTATAAATGCTTTTCTGTATAAGCATATTTTACCTATAAATAATCCTTCCTAATCAGTGATGTAGAAGACTCCCAAATGTAAATTGACAGAATGTTATTTTTCATTGAAGAAATTTCTGGACCTGGACTTTTGATTAGCCTTTCCTTATGTATTCTGACTACCAATTGAACAGTAATACAAAGAAAACCAGAAATATTATTTTAATATTTTTGAGGGAAACTTGAAGCTAAAACCTCATAATATAAGGTCTAGACATAGTTTGCATTTGTATCCAAAGCATTCAAGAATATAAATGGAGGATAATCAGAATTTATGTTCAGCTTCAACATAGTTTTCAAAACAGCTATTTTTGAGATAGGTGTTAACTTTTGTCAACATCGTCCAGAAAATGTGTTTGGAGTTCAGTTCTGTAGGGTGTGAAAACACTGACTTTTTTACAGTAAAATAGGAAATCACTTGCCTGAAATTAGGATGCATATAAATACTTTTCAAAACTGCAAAATGAGATACGGGTGTTTTTTAAGACAAAGGTCTGTGTAAAAATAACACTGCTTTAAAATTCATAAAATACTCTCAACTTTGTTGAAGTGGAGAGAGACATGAATTGTTATCTAAATATATTGCTTTATAGAGAGGGGAGGAGAGGAGAGGAGAGG
>NW_010287396.1:0-8786 GCF_000700745.2 Antrostomus carolinensis
GAGATCCCTTCCAACCCCTGTGATTCTGTGATTTTCCATACTTGGAGCTCAGCCCTCAACTGAAGCATTTACCTCTTTCAAATATCAAGCTTATTTCTGCAGAAGCCTAATGCTTGCCTGTGCTCTGAGGGAACAATCCAAGAGATGATATTTTAGAGGATTCTTTCTACTGTTCAAAACCTTTAAATCTTACAAGATAGCCCACAAACAATATATTACAGCAACGTATCAGAAACAAGTGGGCAATAGTTTAGACATGCATACATTCTTTACTATTAAGTTTCAATGACCTCAAAATCATCACTTTCACACCATGCTAAATTTTATAACTTAATTAACAGTGTCCGCTCATTATCAAAGTAGTTAGGTATGTACTTAGGTTTATCCTTATTCAGCAGAAGACATAAAAAACACTGACACTATCAAATACTATCTCAGAACACTTTGGAAAGTAATGAACTGTAAGACTTGCCTTTAAGGCTAATTTTAGATGCACTTTCCAGGTCACATGACATGAAAGCAAGCATAGGGCTGCACAGGCCCTCCTATTCATACTGCCTTTCCATACAGCCCTCCCAGAATCCGATGCACCAGAACTTTCTTAAATATGCTGTTACACAAATCAAATCAACACATGTTGACAAACTAACAACTGCCCCTAAAAATTAAACGCTGTCACTGTCACTATTCAGAAACTTGTAGATGGCAGCTGAGGTTTTAACTTCAGAATCTGCAAAATTCAGATTAGCAGCAGAGACAAAAGGCATAGCCTAGAAAGAGGAAAGCATGAAGGGGAATCTCCCTCTTCAGAACTCGCATGCTTGCAAGGACCTCAGCTTCTCAGAATCAGAGTCTCAGACTCTAGAAAAGGCTAAAAGGAAAATAGCTTAAAAAGGAATTCAGAACTTAATTTTCATGGAAATACCTGCCTATAATTGATTGCAGCTTACCATTTTCCCCTTTTCTCCCACAAGTGAAAACAAGAAAACCAGCTAATAGTTGCAGCAGTCTCGCCCCAACTTCTTACACTCTCTGAATGGATTTACTCTGGCACAATTTTTCTTTCTCATATCTGTATCTTGTGTCTGCCACTAGCTATTTACTACTTAAGGTTTTTTCCTGAAAGAAAATCTACAAGAGAACTCTTTTTAGAGCAACCTGGAATCTTAGGATACCATGGAAATTCAAAGCCTTTGCAGAAGGCTTTGAATATAAAGAATTTTTTTTTTTTTTAAAAGGCAAACCATCACTCTTTGTCATGGCAGCAGGGTTTTAAAAAAACCATGCCACCTTTGACCACTATTCCACAGATGCCTCAGGGTACAACCCGGCTCAGCCCTGGAAGGTACCCAATAGGAATTAATTTTGAAATACAGAGCCAACATGTTCTTTGCATGGCTGCACGAGTTATTTTAGGACTTCTCAAAGTTAATCCAGCTCTGAAGTACAGATACTCTACAGGATCATTCACTCAAAACATTCTCGGATATAAGCACGTCAGTCCAATACACGTACCAGTTCTTCTACATGCCCACCTTCCCGCTCACATGCTACATTAGCATTGTATTCCCAGGTACCGTGTCAGCTCCAGAAGGGCACAAGAGCTCCACAAACATAGCTGCCAAATAGCTTGCATAGGAAACCATTCTTCTGGTAGCAAGCAGTTCCAGATATAGGGCCATATCACTTGTTTCACTGTAATGGGATCACATCTATCAACCCTTGGTGGAGAAACCTTATGGCAAAATAATGCTGAAAAGAACTGCAGATGTAGGTCTGCACAGGGGGACAATTCTCTGTAGGCCTAAATACGAGACAGTTTTTAATGTATGATGACTCTCACTCTACAAAGACAAACTAAAAAAATTCACCCAGAGGGCCAAGGCCAGGTTGATGTATTCGCTCACAGAGAACATCTCCTACAGCAGCGAGTGCTCGCTCTGAGCCTCAACAGTGCACACTAGCAATCCAAACTCTATGTCACAGAGGTCCCCTATGGATAGGGCATGCAGGCCACAATGGGCAAGCTGTGCTACTGGACTCCCATTTCCTGTGCCAGTAACAGAGTTTTGTTAAATTGAAGTATTAGCTTTTGCAACCGAGCGAGCAAAAAACAGAAATAGCATAACTTTCACTGGTAAGGTACTTGTGTCAATACTTATAGCTCTCCCAAACTAAGAACAGGGAAAGTTACACACTCAGAAGACTGAAAAGTAGTTAAACTCATAAAAAGATGTTTCACTTAAACACAACTTGCAAAAGCTATAAGCAAGAATAATTACTCATAAAGCAAGAGGCATCAAAAACGCTATTTGAAGGTCCTATTACAGGACCGCAAGACTCAGACAAGCGACAGAGGAACACATTCTCTCTTACTCAACAAGGAGAGATGCTGGAATTGGCAACTGCATAGGGGAAACCATAATGTACATGTACAAAAAATTAGCATTCTTAAAATGTCCGTTATATTGCCAATTGACCTCCTGTGCAAGTTGACAGGTTTCTGAATTGATCAAAATTAATCATACAAACATTCAATGGCTACATGTTATTAAATCATCTTTTAAATGTTCATGAAGTTCCCATGTTTTAACAGCTACAATCAGCTTCAATCAAGTACCACCAGCTATATGGTCTATTGCAAATAAGATACTTACCCTAACAATTTGCGTGTGCTGTCGTTCAACAGCAAGGTGCAGAGCAGTTTGCTGGTTAACATTCTGGATATCCAGGTTAGCATTGCCCTGAAAGATATTAAAATCATTAGAGCATTATCATCCCAGCAATTAATCTACAGGCAAGGCAGTCCATTAGGGCACTGAATACAACCCTGAATAGGATTCCTAGTTTGGAGGTTTGAGAACAGAAGTGATTAAATACTTTAGTTATTCACTGTACAGATGTTGATCTGTTGAATCAAACTAGGTATCAAATTTTTCAGTCCCTCTGCACCATTAGGACATTGTAATGATCTCAAAGGCAAGTCTGACCTTTACCGCTCACCACGTGTCCTTCCCTGCTCCACTGCTTCTGCACTGCGATTGCAGGCATAAAGAAGCAAACTATTTTCACATCAGATATTTAATTGAAGTGTGACATTTAAATCCTCCCAAGAGTCCTACCTGATGCACCAGAAGTTCAGCCACTTCCACGTGATTATTGAGAGCTGCCAGATGCAAGGCAGTGTAACCATCATCTTTTTTCTCATCGACAATCCATGGTCGTGGTAACTTGGACAACAATACACGCATTGCACTGAAATAAACATGCAGAGATGGCATAAATGCACCTATAATGTATTTGTTTTATGACAACAGGACAACAGTAAAACAATATTCATTCTCAGAACTACAAAATAGTAGCTAAAGTAACACTAGTATTTTTCCAAAAAGATAAAGTGGGTGAAGGCTGTACTGACAGTTCCAAAGCATAACAACTTCATGTTCAGTTCCTTCTAGTTAAAGCATACGTATCAACCATGTAATACCCAAAACAGTGTTGGAATCAGATTTTTTTTCAGAATAATATTATCTAGCAGCAAAAATTAACTTAAAAAAAAAAAGCATTGACATAAATTCTGAAACATAAACAACAGAATTGTTCTCCCTCAAATCCTTATAGCATCCTTTACTTAATTATTTCAAGAGCAAGTTCCACTACGTTAGATCTTTAAAATCACCACTTCATAAACTGATGCCATGGGCTGTAACAGTTAAAGACTTTCAATTTCTGAGATAAAAATGGAGACCTCTTAGGCAGAAACAAAATAAATGGTGAAACTGTGAAGTGAATATTAGTGGAATACTTTTGTAACAGATAGTGGCTGAGTGTAACATACCATGGCAGTGTCTAGTACTCCACCGCACTTCTGCATGTGCTTAGCAAGATGCCAACCAAAGGAAGCAGATTTACTATCTCACACCTCAAATTCAAGGGTGGGCAAAAGCAACTCAATTACTACAGTATTAAAGCAGACTAAAATCTATGAAGTCCAAAGACTGCAGTGTTAAGGGTAATAACACAACGCTAGATAAGCAAATTGCTCAATCTTGTATTTTCTCAGAAATACACTTTTCTTAATGTATCTTCACTTCACTTTTGGAACTTAATTGCCTTATTGTCTTATCTTTATGAACAGCACATGCAGCTCCCTTACGACAGTTCTTCAGAGAGAAACAGAAAACCAGAAACTGCTATAACCTTGTGCCAGGAAACCTCTCTGTCATCTGATCATTCCCTAACATTGAAGCAACATGTTATTTACAGGAGAAACGGCTTCTTCACAAAATTCAAACTTTAAAATCCAAGTAGTACTACGTAACGCAAGTGGAACCACTCAGCCACAGAATGCCTTGCAAGGCAGATACTATAACTGGATGAAAAAGTTCATTAGCCACCTGATATTGAAAATGTGGGATCTCAATAAGCTTCAGAAATATCCTCATAAAATGAACCTCTCAGCTTTTACTTAAAAATATTCTCAACAGATAGCAATAATGTGTTGTTATCTTGAACATCCACACCACGTAAGTACTATTCACTCCTAAGCTCTCAGAGTAACCCAACTAGTTTCCTATAAAACAAACAAAGAGCTGTGGTTCTAGGGAGAGCTCACTCCAATGAGCCCTCCTGAAAGAGCCCAGGAAGCAGACTACTGTACCAGTAAGAAAGTTCACTCCTTCCTAGACACTGCTTGGATGCTATCTGAACAGACTGACTTCTCAAGCATCTCCATGTTCTCAGTACACAACATAAATCCTCAGTTTCACACTTAATACACCATTCTGGCAGTTGGAGTGTAACAGTCACTTTTTTTTTCCCCCACAGATTCAGTGTGTCCTGATGAACCACAACTAAGCAACTGCAGCTTCAGGGCCACAGGATCACCATACACTCAACAGTTGGGCCTAGAAAAGCAATAAATACCTTAATCTCAGCCCCGTAAACACACATGTGGTTTCTTGGTACCTTTTCCACAGCTTCTTTGAAAGAAGAACTAGTTTCCTCGCTACCTTTTACCTCGCTAGCTTTACAGACAACTTCCTCAGGAATTTTCACTGAAGTTTTCTTTTGCTGTCCCATCTAGAAAATTTCAGAACTTGCAGAAGATCATCCAGCTGAAAAAGGCCCAAAATCTTCATCAGCTTCCTGCTAATCTGCAAATACTCCAGACCAACAAATGCCAAAGCTTACCTGTTGCAAAATTTTTTTCATCAGTAATGCTTTAGTAATAATCTTTAAATAGCATAGCAATGATGTCATTTCAGTGCTTCAATAAGAGTTTTAAGCATCTGATCAATAATCTTTGCAGATACTCAATTAGCCGTGTAATCTGTGACAGTTGAGTACGCTGAAGACAATCTGAAGTTCTTCAGGTGATTTAATGGTCAGGGTTACCATTAGATTTGCTGATTTCTTGATCTTTTCAGTACAATTAGAGTGAAAGTAGTCCATAGGCTGTTTTAATGTATGTAAGATGAAAGCAAGTTTTCAAGACCACATCTGTGGTGTGGTCCTGAAAATGGAGTGGTACAAGTCAGCTGCTTCTTTAAAACTTCATGTGGAAAAGTGAATCAGGAATTACTGTGTAATTGGCATGCAACATTAATTCACTAATGTGACTTTTTCTGATAACAATACATGCCTGTTCCAGGGAGTACTATTCTGAATGGTAGCCACTTAGCTGTCAAAATTTTGGCAGCAGCTCTAGAAGATCAGTGCATATAGTACCATAATTCACCTCCACAAAACAACAGTCCAGGCTCCAATAGTTAGATTTTATTTGGTAGAAGGAACACCCATTTATACTGTAGAACAACAACAGCAAATGCTGCTGCTGCATGTACCTTTAATTTGACCTTGGCGGAGGAATATTCCCCCCTCCCCCGCCTTCAGGTTTTTAGAGAGTCCAGAACCATAGCTTAACATATATACAATCTATTTAAATTATAAATAACAGCAGAATGCAAATCCAACAGCATGAATTTTATATTTGCAACATAAAATGCATCACAAATCTGAACAATAAACTTTATTCATTTTTAGCCACACAGAGCAGTTGTTTCAACACCAGTTACCAACATTAGACATACAAAAAAAACCCCATAACCCCATCGTTAAGACTGAGGTTTTAACATATGGTATATTATTCATTATCAACCTACATATAAAATCTCTTTCCTTATGCATTATTTTACTCATAGAATTTTTACCTGAGAAATACCTGAGAATGACAAATACAATAATGGATTTACTTGAAAAATCTAAAAGTACTTGTAAGCATGATGAAACTAGCACCTAAATGTATATATATATAAAAAAATCCACTTTTAGCATTCTTAACTGCAAAGGCATCCTTCCATCCTGTTTAAAAAATATATAATGAAAAACTAGAAAATATTCTCTGCTACCAATTGCAATTTATCTGCAGAACTATTAAAATGAAGAAGGTTGGAGTTTGTGTGATGATGGTGGTGGGGTGGTTTAGCTTGTTTGGCCTTTTGGGGTTTGTTTGGGTTTTTTAAAGAACAGATACTTAGGCATAAAAAAACCAGAGAGGCTACTTCATAGTCAGCATAAACACATTTAACTTTAATTGCTACTGAAAGACACAATCCCACTTTTCCCTGCACTTCAACTCCTGCATTATGTTCGTTCTGCAGACACGTTGCTGTCTAGTAAGTGAAGCATCCTGCCAGATTCTTGATTTGGCAAGTTTGCTTTCAGATAGATCAATGAGATAATCCAACCTACCCTGTGATTCCACGATCACTAGAAGTGATAGGAATAAGGAAATGATGAAGCCAGAATTGCAGGGAGGGCAGACTGCCCTTTCCAGAAGCAAAGTCTTAGATCAGCAGAAACTTAGAGGAATCATGTCTCCTCTAGGGGTTGTCATGATTCAGTACACTTCCTACTGCAAGTTTCTCTACTCCCCTGCCATTCTTCTCCCTCAGGTCAGCTTTCCATTGTCTGAACCTGACAAGGTTTCATAAAACAGGATATTTTACAGCAATCCTGGCTTGAAGTATTCCTCCCCAGCACACAAACACACATGTTCTCCGCTCATTCCCACCCCTAGCTTAGCTAAACCTGTTCCCCTGTTTCCTTTTATATCCTCAAACAGTTGAAGGAACAGATTAGATTTAAAGACAGTTTCAATTGCAAAATTTTCTTTTAAGGCTATATAGTCTGACATGCATTTTACAACACAATAGAATTAAGACAACTTTTTACTAATCCCATTCTTGTTCTCTGACTACCGCCTCTGCTCAAAAAAACCAAACAAAAAACCCACCCTAACCCAAAAAAGTGGTTCCAACACAGCATCTCAAAAAGCACCCCCTTTTGTTGCATTATTTCTCATACAGAATAGTACTCTGAGCCTACTCACTGTGAAGCCAAAGAAATATTTGTACCAACATAGTGCAAAAAGTAACACAGGAGCAGGACAGTGCTATTTTTGGCAACGACATGATCTTAAGTGCACGTCAGCACACAACTCCAAGCCAAATCAGTTCCCTGATCTGGTTCACACCACAGTTGCTGTGCGTTACAGGGAGTTACGCTGGAAGAACGAAGAAGGAAGTATCCCTCATGAACAAGTAACAGAAAATACATAAATACCTTTGACTGGTACAACTGAGCATGCTGTATCTTGAAATTAAGAGTTTAATATTTCATATCTGACTGATGGCTCAGTTGGCACAAGTTTAAGTAGGCAGGCTGTTTCCTTCTTTTTGTCTCTCAGATTTTCAAGTACCTCTCAGTATTTGAGAGGTATATTTGTATATTGTATATTTGCAATATACATAAAACTAAAGAAACAGTGAGGTATATAAATCTATACGTAATTCACAAAAATGTACTCTGTACTAGCCTAGATCTTACACAACAATTTTGTCTTCAGTGTGTGATTATGAAATTGAAGAAAGAGAAGTTAAATAATGTGACTTTTACCAGAAAGCTATACTGCAACAGAAGTCATGGCGTTAGCAGCTACCAAGAACAGGACAAAGTCAACACTGGCAGAGGAAGGAAGGAAAGTGTAAATCCAAGATAGTGGTCCGTTCATGACTTTGCAATCCACTTTCTATTCTGTATTACTGCACTTTAATATATTAGTAGCTACTACTATATTAATATTCATTGAGATAACATTGTCATTTAATAAGTTTGGGGGTTTTTTTTAATTTTAGAGTAAGAATTTTTCAGCTTTTTCACCCTTCTTGCTCCCGAGCAACATAAATAAATGTCTGAAAAACCTATAGAAAGTCTTTAAGTATTTGGGTTCCTGACTGTTGTATTTAAATGGCTAAATTTCAATTACTTTCCACTTTTCTGAAGAAAACATTGCCTACAAATACGAAAATCCCTCTTTTCATACTCTGAATGCAAAGTTATTAAACCTTGTGACAGGCCAATTTTGTAACACGAAGTCAGATTAATGGACTGAGCTGTTAATTTATTTTATTCTTGTCTTCCAAAGCACTTTTTCAAAGAACATCAGCACCTGATTTACACGTGCATTTATTTTTTTTAAAGTACTTTTATGGCTAAGCATTATAAACACAATACAGTGGAATTATTAAACACAGTAGTATGGAATTATATGACTAATTATATGACTAATAGCTAAAGGTTTTCTACCTAATTTCTAACTTGAAACTTGACTAATAATTTCCAACTTTTCTGAACTCCATATTCAAACGTACGGAGCCGTGGGGCCGCAAGCTGCCACCGACTCCGTATTTATAACACAACGGTATGATGCGCAGCTGCAAACT
>NW_010287397.1:0-3130 GCF_000700745.2 Antrostomus carolinensis
CGGGCGGGCAGGGACAGCCGCCGTCCTGCCCCTTCAAGCTGCCCCGGCGGGGCCAAGCGCGGGCTCCTCCCCTGCTTCCCACACCCGCACCCCCAGCACCCCCCAGCACCCCCCTGTGCTCCTTAGGAGCTTAGTGCGGGGACGCCTTTCGCAGCGGGGACAGTGTGTCCGGAGCCGTGTCTCCTACCGCTGCGAGTGCTTCTGGTGCAAGATCGCCTGTCCTGCTTCGCTCTCCCCGCTTCGCCCTCGGCGCTCCCGCAGTAACCGAGGCGGGAGTTTGCTCTTCAGGGATTAATCCCCTCAAAGTAACTCCCTCCCTCCAGATACTGCTGTGGGATTGGGGAAGAGAAGAGATGCGGTCATAGATCTCAAGCGATATTAACCCAGGGCAGGGGGTCAGAGGGTAAGAGAATTAATGAGTTGTTTGATTTTAATTTAAGTGAGGAGAGGAAGGAGTTCTCTCCGTGGAGCAAAGGAAGAAAGGGAGTATTTGGAGTGGCCGTTTCTGTAAGGGCTTTGGGTCAGAAAAGCATAAAAAAATGAAAGAGCATCCTGCCAGGCAGGAGCACGGGAGGCTGAAGCTTCTTATCCCCCCCTCTGCCCCCCTTCCTGGGGTGCAGGAGTTGCCAAAGGGATGGATGGGCCAAGAACGTCCCGAGATGACAGATGGGGGAGAGGCTGTTCACCTTCTGTAAAGGCATGACTCAGACTTGTGTATGGTAGAGGAGAACCAGGACTCATTAAAAGACATTTTGGAATTTATTAGTCAAGAGTAAAAATGACAGCTGATTTTTATTGTAATTTTCAGGATTGGAAAGTGATTGATGATAGTGTAAATGGAACAAGTATCTTGAACTACTGTTCAACAGTTATTTTTAATTTAGGGTAGAGTCTCAGTCTTAAAATACTCTATATCAATAGCATCTTTCAGCCCTGACTTCAAAGTTGTAGCTGCTACAATAAAATAAGGCTGACATTTATTTTGTTTTCAGTACTATGTATTGATATTGAGCTTTTGGTTGGTTAGTTGGCTGTTTTTTTACATGTGTAGAACTGAACATACTTGTGTCCTGAAGTGGTGGCAGTGAAAATGAAGCTGGCTTTAAGTGACTGTCAACCTCAGCAGCAGAATTAAACTAAATAGATAAAATAATATTTGTATTGGATTTTAAATTTAGGCCACTTATTTGACCAGAAGATGTTGCTGTGTTTAGTAGCAATTAATCACAGAAAGGGTTTTGAAGGATGTGAGGTGATTTTAAAAAAATATGAAAAAAGAATAATTAAATCTTTATTCTCAAAAAAATGTTAAAGTAGTTTTGTTTGCTGGTGGTAGATGAGTTTTAAAAAATTCCACTTTGAAAAGTTGCAAGCTGCTGTGGAATTAAATGCTAAAAAGCTATTAAAAATTATAGAAAGTTAAAAGCTGCAGGAAGTATTTCTTATGCTTGAAAGTGAGCATTTTGCATAGTTACAGTAAATGTGTTCCGTTCTGAGCAGCCTCACTTCTGAAAGCTCTGCCTCCCGTCTCTGAAGATTACAAACAGGGCAAACTGAAGTGCCCAGCCAATGCAGCTGCCAGCGAAAGCCTGGAGAGTATAGGCCTGGCTAGTTAAACAAGCTGGATCCTTGCCATTTCAAAGCATTCAAAATGAAAAACAAAAACATTTTGAAAATAAATTACATGCTTTGAAAGAATGCAGGAAAAGAGATTTAAATGGAAGTAAAAGATTAAGAATGCTTTAAAGAAGCAATGGACTGTGTCGTAGAAATGATATAATTTGATAGGTGATGATAATATGGTAGAGAATAATACTCATCTGTTTTAGGGAAAACGAAGGCAGATTCACAAGCAATGAGAAGTATCTCTGGGCTCATCGTGAACCTGTTCCTACGCTTTGTAAATTAAGGATATTCCTGACTTATTTTGAATATTGTACATGTCCATTTATCTCTCTCTGTCATAGCTCTGATGAGGATGCAGTTCTAAAGCTTCACATGGCATTTCCCCTGTAGCGCATCAAAGTGTCTGCTACTTACTTAGCTGTCTGGAGCTGTAAGTAATATGTAAGATATTTGGAAGTATGAGGGATTTACATGTTTTTAAATAAACCTATAAACAAACAGGTTTAATTAATGTTTATAAAATTTTCCAACCAGAACCTTTTCTTTACCAATAGAAATGAAGTGCATATTTGGTGTTTGATCTTCTTTCAAATGTAAATATTGTTTGAGCATTTAGTATCATAAGCATGTTGTCTAGAAGGGACTTTTGAGGGTCATTTAGTCGAAGCTCCTGCTTGGAGCAGGACATTTGCTAGCACTGGATTAAGCCAGTCCCCCCAAGCGTAGACTTTTGTACTTTGTAAGTTCGTGAGGTTTCTGTTTTCCAGTCCTGCAGTTTCTCAGTGTCCCTTTGAAGTGAAGCTCTACCATTGCACGTGTCAACCAGCCCTCTCGTGTAGTATCATCTACAAGCTTGTTGATGGTGCATTGTCTCTGCATCCAAGTTACTGATCAATTTATTGAACTATATCAGCCCCAGGGTCCTCTTGCTGTTAGTAGTCAGCAACTGAAGCCATCAAGTCTTCAATTCTGTCTGCCTAGCCAGTTTTCAAACACGGCAGCAGTCCTTCTGGCCTCAGCTTCCTCATGTGTATGCTACGGGAGGTGGTGTCAAAAGCCACAGGACAGTCAAGGTGCGTTGTATCCACTGCTGTCCCCTTAGCTGCTTGACCAAACATTTCATCACAGTAGGTGTTCAGATTTATCCAACATTATTTGCCCTTATAAATCTGTCTTCAGTTTCCCTGATTACTTTCTTAGCTTTCACACGCTAAGGGGACAAGCTCTGAGCACTTTTTCAGAGGCTGAGGTGATGCTGCCTGGACATGGGCGCTGCTTCTTGCCTCTTTTAAAAATGACCATCCTTTAGTCTTTTTTCCAGTCATTTGGAGATTCTCTCCAACGGTTTTCCATCCGTAACTGACAGTTGCCTCACCAGCATGTCAGTGTCTCGCAGCAGCCTTGAGTGTAATCCATTTGGCTCTGCGCATTTGGATACATCCCGCGTCTCTAAGCAGTTGCTGGCCCCGCTCCTACTTATAGAATCACAGAATGGTTTGGGTTG
>NW_010287398.1:0-2478 GCF_000700745.2 Antrostomus carolinensis
AATAAAATAAAATAAAATAAAATAAATATCTGTATTTTATAAAGCACCTGAGCTTTGCTGGAGTATGTTTGGCTTGATTCAAGCAAGCAAGCACGGCATGGTTCCTTCTTAGCAATGTACAACCTAATTAGATGGAGACCCCAAAGTTCTGAAGTATAACGAGAGATCCTTGTCAACTCCCATACCAGGAGAATTTATTTCTAGCTCTTCACAAAGTAACATCATTCCTGCACACCATGAGAGCAGTGAATTAGGATCTCCATAAAATATGGGGAGAATAGCTGAAATGGTTTGGAAAACTCAGCTTTGCAGGCAAAGACATTTGAGTACAGAAGGAGCTACAATGTGATTGAAGGTTTAGGGATTTTCAACTTCAGTAGGCTGGAAGTTTGGAAAATAAAAATTTAAAAAAAAAAAAAAAATGGATAGCCCAGAAAAGCACAAGTGTTTTTTCAAGCTTTTAAAATTGAAAGCCCCACATAAATGTTTGAAGAACTGCCATGGACAGTAGACATTTTCTGTAGACATTTCCCGTAATTGTCAGAAGGTGAAGGGAAGAGATAGACAAATAAAATACTTAGCACTGTGGTAAACACATTTATTTGTTTTGTTTTGCAAAGTTGTAATTTTATTGTTAGAATTAGCATAATTTTAATTAGGCACTGACAGAAATCAAAAGCTGGCTTCCAACTGTGTCTGCATGCTCACAGGGACACATTATACCTGTTAGCTGTGGGAGACTTGCACGTGTGTGTGATTAGAAATGATCTGCAACCATTTTGCAGCTTGCTTTCTCCAATCTGACACCACTGCAACGATACCCAAAACAGACGCTGAAATACCCTGAGCCTGGCAGGACATGCCAGTGAGATGGATGAAGGCTATCTGGGCTTGGATGAAAAATCCATGAGTCATAGCAGGAGGAGAGTTTTATATGAACTCTTAAGGTGATTGCTGATACCAATTCTAACACTGTTTTTTACTATTATTTTCCTTATTAGAAAAGTTCTCATTTTCTTCACCACATAGTTCTTTGGGTTCACTGTTCCAGTGCTGAGGTTTTTTTCTTCCATGCAAGTATAAACTGTTACTGGGTGACTGCAGTCACAGCTTTAAAGCACACTTCTGCAACTGCGGAAAGAGCTAACAGCTCTGAATATCTGATGTTCACGGGGTTTAGGTCTAAACTGGTTTTCTAACCCTTTAGGCACAACCATTTGTTCCTTTGAGAATGTCCTTCTAGTTGAATGATTTTAATATCCTTCTCCTAGAGTTTGAAGTAGATTTCTTTTTTTTTTCCCCTTCCTTTTTTTTTTTTTTTACTCATATATGTACTTTTGTGTCTGTGTCAAATACTACTGCTGTAGAAAGTGTGACATATAGTCTGGTGCAACTTATCAAATATAGGCTGTTCAGCAGTCAATTTCCAGCACATAGTGTTTGTCTCATGGGCTGTGACTAAGACCCATACAGTTTTGATTTCTAGATCTCATGACTGACCCCATACAGCTGCTGTTTACAGAGCTGTCATATTCAGGCAGAGGGTGTTAATGCAAATCTTCTTACCCAATAAAGATTATCTTGCCAGAGAATAATCAGGGGAAATAAAACAAGGAATAGACTTGAAAAAATGCCTAGATACTGCAAAACTCTGTGTTAAAAAAAAGAAATAAGCTTTAAAAAGCAATAATACAATACAACTAAATACACAGACATATATAGACAGGTGGGTATATTTATAGACTTAGGTATATATAGGAGCACACTCTTATGATCATTGCAAAAAAGACTGTAATATTCGCAGATTACATTCAGTAAATAGCATACATATTCAAGTTACAATCTGCCAATTAAGAAACTTGTTCCAACATATTTTGCAGTCAAAAGTGCATACATTTCACTTGAAAACAAATCCCTCTTTTTTTTAAGAAAATCTTTAAAAGCTTCTTTCTTTACTGAACCTTTTTTTATGCAAACCCATTTATAATAGAAGGGTACAGTAAGTATCCTAAACTAACAATTATAGATGACGACATTCTCTTTCATTATCCAGAATAATAAGCAATTTTCATTCCTTGGAAACAAACAGATTCTACAGCAAGCCTTCAACAAACAAAAAGATGCACAATAGATGCTAGGATCATATAATGTTTCTAGTAATTTCAGGCTTTCTTCTGGATGACAAAGTTATACTGTAGACTGCAGATTATTTGGAACAGAAAATAATATATCTTGAAAGTAAGATCTTTAATTGGATTTTAGAAATACTATTCTGCTTTCAGAAATTACACTGCCTTGCATGTGCTGCCAGAAGCGATGTTGAAATGCAGAGTTCTGGGGGTATGCATTTGTTCCTTTTTAGCTGACTGTAAAAGCATTTTTGACTCAAAGAGAGTCCTCACCTGTGCAGTCGCAGGCATTTTTCCTGCATGGCCCATGAAATTAAACAGTTTCTTTAGAAGGAAAATTTGTCAGAAC
>NW_010287399.1:0-4775 GCF_000700745.2 Antrostomus carolinensis
CCATTCTATGATTCTATGATTCTATCATTCTCTGGCCCCTTGTGAAAACAATTCTGGCAGTACAGGTACTAGGAACTCCAGGTTTCAAGTTCTGGATTTTTATTTTGTGTGAGAACAATAACTCTTTTGTCATGCTAAACTAAATGTATTCCAAGATATGTATCATTCTGCAAGTGTCATCTGTATAACTAGTTGAATATATGAAAACTGGCCTCTTACCACTTTTCTTCACCTTCTTAATCACGTCTTGCTACTTCTTCTGTTGTTAGCTGCATATTGTGATGATTAAAATTTCCATTGTGTGATACAATTGCTCTTGACCAAAGTCTCAATTCACCATTTCCATGTAAACCCAATCCTCAACACTTCAGTTAGTCATGAAGATTTTAAGCATAGGTAAAAACCATGAAGGATTGGGACTTTTTTTAACTTGTCAGCTTCTTGTGCTTCATATTTCTTCTTATTACTATTACTGGAGGAGCATGACAATAGTAATAAGAATAAAAAAAACCTGTGGGTCATAGTTTTACATATTTTCAGCAATAATACTTTTGTGATGTTCTGTTAACATAAACAGTTTTATGCTGATTCATTTACAGAAGCAAGCAGGATGTTAAAACCTGACTGAACTTGCCCCATCACGTTGCTTCAACTACTGCAGAAGATTCCAAGCACCTTTTGCATTTCTAATAAGCAACTGTCTGCATGATTGATTAAGGTCCTTACAGTCTCCATCAATAAACTAATTGAGCTGAGTCAGTTTGGGCTCTGGAGCCCTTCTTGAAAATGAACTCTTATTAAGCATAAATACTCAGTAAATTTTAAGTATAGTGCAAGCAACCAGAAAGTACACTAGCTAAACTCTGGAGATGGAATCAGGCTAGGAATATAGGTAGAAATAAATTTCCATCTCCTTGACATCCGGAATAACAAGTGTAAGGAGATGTGATGTGGGAATTGTCCCTGTGCAAGGTACCTAATGTATTTGCTGTTATTTTTATATGATTACAAGACTTGGCTAGTGCACTAAAAGCTTTGGATTAAACTTCCTAAATGATCCTTAATTCCCTTCACTTGAGTCTTAATATATTGTGTATAAGCAAATTGTTTCCCAAAAAATTGCTTAATAATTCAATTTTGTTTTCTTTAATGGTAGAACATCAAGTCTTATGGATAAGAAAGCAGTAGCTCTAATATCTCTTGACTGTAGAATACTTCAGTGAATGGATTACATGACATTTTTCTAAACAAGCAAAGGAAGTTTTGTCTTGATAGATGTTCCATGGATGGATATGAAACTTGTCAGTAAAAATATCTGATTAGCTCTCAGCAGTTTAGTATCAAAACATAAAAGGTAGATCCTGTCTCCTGTTCAGTAAGTCTATATTGTGCAGACAGCACAAAATTTCCAGTTCTTCTTCAGAAAGTTGGATGGCGAGTTTAGAACTCAGTGTCATCTCAGCAAAGCAGAGAGACGTGTGTGGGTAACACTGGGTGGAAAAGAATCTGTGAGATGATGGTGCAACACAGGGAGAATCTGAGTTAGCAACATCCTGCTGCATCAACAACGTGTCAAGGTATATAAACAATCTAGCCTGAAACAGAGGGAGTATTCTCCTCTGCTCCATGCTGTAATACTCTTTTTGGGTTTATGTACTGAATGTGACCTATTTGAAAAGAGTCTGCATGAAAACAGTAAGAATTCACTCAGAAGCATGAAAACAGGCTCAGAAAGGCTGGAGGAGCTGAGGTTAGGTAGCCTGAAGGAAAGAAAGCTGAGAAGAGGACTGACACAAACATACACAGTCAAACACCAAAAAGTCTGTTGAAGAAAACAAACGGAATAACCTCTTCTCCATGCCTGCAGCTGACAGGATGAGTAATGGGCCAAAATTTGAGTACTGTGTCCAGTTTTGGGCCCCTCACTACAAGAAGGACATGGAGGTGCTGGAGTGTGTCCAGAGAAGGACAATGAAGCTGGTGAAGGGACTGAAGCACAAGTATGAAGAGTGACTGAGAGAACTGGGGTTGTTTAGCCTGGAGAAAAGGAGACTGAGGGGAGACCTTATCATATGCTAGAACTACCTGAAAGGAGGGTGTAGAGAGGTGGGGGTTGGTCTGTTCAACCAACTAACAAGTGTCAGGACAAGAGGAAATGGCCTCAAGTTGCACCAAGGGAAGTTTAGATGGATATTAGGAAGAATTTCTTTACTGAAGGGGTTCTCAGGCATTGGAACGGGTTGCCTGGGACAGTGGTGAGGTCCCCATCCCTGGAGGTATTTAAGAGTGGTGTAGACATAGCACTTAGGGACATGGTTCAGTCAGGGACTTGTCAGGGTGAGGTTAATGATTGGACTCAATGATCTTAAAGGCCTTTTCCAATCTAGGCAATTCTGTGATTCTGTGAAAATCATATCAAGAATTTAGGATTGGTGTCTATTATCTAAAGTGACCTTATGCAAAGCTAAAGTCATCATATAACCCCAAATTCTCTTTCTCAATAAATGAGTAGTCATCATCCAGAAGTTGCTTCCAACTGTAATGTGTTTCACTTTTAATAACAGAGACTGCAGTACTACTTACCAGAGTGCTGACTCCTGTCTAGCCTGCTCTGCAAAACCCCTCTTCAAATGCAGCAAGGAGGTACAGTCTGTGCAAAAATGGACAACATATTAATTCAACTCTAATTCCTCTTTGGCCCAGGGCTCATCTTCTCTGAACACTTTTTCCTCCTCTTTTATCTCTAGTTTAAAAATAATCCCATTTCTACTGATACACTTGTGGACAAATTAAAAAATATTGTCTTCACACTTTGATTAGAGAACTGAGTGAAGGTGCTGCCAGTAAATGCATTTTTAAGAGCTAGGGGCAGGGGCAGGAGAAATACAAGGGTATCTAACTAAGAGGCAGTGTTGCAGAAGACCTGGAGCACAACTTGCTTATGGCCAGAGAACCCCAGAGACAACTCTGCTGGTGCATACCTAACTGCTGTAGAGAGAAGCTGACGCTAGTTGTTTGGAAGCAGCAGTACCTTCCAGTCTGAAATTCCCTGTTTTCTGCTTATCTAAGGTCACATAACAAGAGGAACTTGCTCTGAGCATTTAAATCATGCTAGGAAGGCTCAGAGCAATTCCACTTCAGCAGTTTGCAAGTTGTTGTACATGAGCTAATAATGATGGATGAGTTTAATGTTCCAATGTTCTACTTTACAACAATTTATTGGGGGTAGTATATGAACCAGCTTGAGAATTGCTGTTCTCCTTCAGTCATCAATTAGGTTAGTGGTCGTTGCTGGACCAGACACATAAAAAGGTCCTATTAATCTTTCAAGGTTCAAAATCAGACAGCAGTTCTTTAATCTCTTCAAAGAGCTCTCTTAGACCTATATATTAAGATTATGCTTGCTTTTTCTTTCCTGAACACATGTGACTTTTGTAAATGCTCTAGAAGAAAATTATTTTGAATCTCAGCTGGTGTTATCATCTTGCTCTTGAAGAATGTATTCTGGATATTCAGCTGGAGCTGCTACCTATGAAAACATAACAAAGTGAGCCAAAACAGCTGTTGTACTCACTATTAGTTTCTATGGAGTCCAACTGAAACTAAGGCTTCCTATTTCATGAAGAAATCTGATGTTTTGAAATGTTTCTGTCATCCCAACTGAAAATATAATGTCAACATTATCTAACAGATGGTACTTCCAGAAAAAATTGGAATATCTTCGTCATAGTTTTCCCTTTAGTGTTGCAAAATTTTGAAATTTTATGATATATAAAGTTTCAAAATGTTTTGGAGTCAAATTGGGATGAAAATTTTGTACTCTCAGTCACTAATTTCAGTCAAAGCAATGTTTCCAAAGATAATGTAATCTATCAAAAGATTTCGACCCAGTAGTTCTAGTACCTTGAAGAAACTGCCTCATTAATTTATACTGCTCCCTCTCATGTTTTTATCTGTTTATGACTCTTGCCTTTTGTACCGTGCCTGTATTAATAGCAAGGATGTCCACAAGGAGGGGGAAATAAATTATTTCCACAGCATAACTTAGAAAGGATATAAAAGGATATTCAGATGGCAAAGATAAATTACATGTGCTCTGCTTCTAACTTTTATTCACAGTAAAAGGGAAAAGAAGGGCTTTAGTGCAAGCCACCGGACTTGGTATGACCCCTCTATCTCTGCTTATCACAGCATCACTCTTGACTCACTGCCCAGGACTGTCAGAGGCAGAAGAGGTGCCTGGCAATATCAAGAGGGTAATTCTAAATGAAGCAGACATCTCTCCTGTGATGAAAGGGTTCGTCCTCCCTCCCCTTTCTCCTTTCCCTGCATCCCTTCCCTTGGAGCTCCTAATAGGTTTTGTAGAAGATTTGGGAAGCTTCTCAGTGGGAAATGTTTGGTTTTATCAGGGAACTCAAAGTCCTCAATTCAATCTTCTCTTGGTTTTACAAGGATCAAATTACTGTTCAGTAAGACAAATTTTGATCGTCAGGAGATTGTACCGCTTGGTCTTGCATGAGGGAACTGCACTGTCTTAAATGTTCTGTCTATCCATTCATCTCCATGGGGCATGAGTTTCTTTGACATTATCAGCCTAAAAATACAGCACGCAGTGTGAAATTTCACATGGTAACTGCAGACTTGAGAAAGCCTTTGTGACCAGGTCAGGGTGGGAAACTGCTTTTCATAGTTTGGGAAGGAGTGCCCACATAAATTTGGTGGAAACAGACAGGATATCTTTTTCTTTTTTTCCCTTCTTTTTTTCCTTCCCCCCC
>NW_010287400.1:0-2075 GCF_000700745.2 Antrostomus carolinensis
CCTGCCCCGGCTCTTTCCCCGCTCCCGTAAAACCCGCGGTGGAGAGTCAATGGGTCGTGGCGTTCCCAGTGACACCCAGTGCCACCCAGCTAACACAGCTGGTGTCTTCCCAGTGCCCCAAAAGCATCCCTGATGGGATGAGAGACGGTGACTGCTGGTGCCCAAACACCTTGTCCACCCATCACTCCATCCACAACCACTTCCCACCCACCCATGGCTCCATCTGTAACTGATTCCCAGGAAGACAAGAGATGTAAACACCACCACCAGCACGCAGAGCATCGGGGCAAAGGCAGGAGATGACAAACCAGGCCAACAAGAACAAAGGCCTTCCTGACGGTAACTAATTAACCCCCATTTCCATGTTCAATCCAGAATCCAAGAATGACACTGACGAGGCTGAGAGAGAAGGGATCTGAGCTGAGGTGCAAGGCGAGCTGCCCTGCATCCCACAAAATGCAATGAACCATTCTTCAGCCAGAGCACGACGTGAAATGGAGATTTTGTTGTTATTATTATTATTTATGGACATAAAAAGCACGTCCTGCTTGTCCCTGATAGTCCCTGGTTTATAAGTAAAGAACTTGTGGTTTCTGACATTCATCCCTCTCTTACCCACAAAGAGCAGCAAGTGTGCCCTGGGGAAGGAGATGGAGAAACATGCCCAAAGCTGTCCATGGCCTCTGTTCTCACTGTGAGAAGCTCTGGAAGACCCTCTGAAACGCATTGATGGAGGGTCCTGGTCAGAAACCACCATCTCCATCTACACAGGTATCAGCAGGTTCACTGATGTCACAAGGACAGAGCAAGCCATGGAAGTGGGACTTGTCTCTTCTGTTTGCATCTAAAGGAAAGCAACAGCAAAAGAAACTGACCACAGCACTCAGGAGAGGGAACACCAGATCCATGATACACAAGACCTACATCAAGTCCTCAACAAGCAGCTGCTGCCAGAAGAAAACACAATCCAGAGCCTCAAAGGGGCAGGACAGGCAGGGAGAAGGGCAGGACAGGCAGGGAGAAGGGCAGGACAGGCAGGGAGAAGGGCAGGACAGGCAGGGAGAAGGGCAGGACAGGCAGGGAGAAGGGCAGGACAGGCAGGGAGAAGGGCACACCGTAACCTCTGCCAGTCCCTACGCACAGACAGAGCTGCCTGCACCACAGCAGGATGCATCTGGTCCATGTTCTACCATCTCAGCACCTTCCGTGATCCATAACATCCTCTCAGATATTTTTTTAGTCAAGCCAATAAAACCCATCCCACCTGTGATAAAAGCCAGCTCGTGATTTTAAGAGCCAGTTTCTAACCAGTGACTGATCAATAGCTGGTGAAGCAGCGGATCCAGCTAATCAAAGTACGTCAGCAGCAGCAAGAGACAGAGCGTCTGTCAGGAGGTGGTAGCGATAGTCACCAGATGGGAGAGTGAGTAAATCTACACCAGGCGCTGGCAACTTTATAAATAAAACTCTTGTGGAGTTGCCATGTCCCAAGTTTTCCTGTGAAACTCACAGAGGAGCAGCAGAAGGCCTTCCCCAACTCCCAGCACATCATTTATTTGCAGCAAGAAAATCTCCCCACTGGGAAAGTGGGTTCATTCTGGGATTTGCAGCATCTCCCAGCATCTGATCCTACATCCTTCACCCCAAATAACAATGGACAGGGTTGGATCCAACCTACCTTGTAACAACAGATCACAGATGCTTTAAGGCTGCCAGCCCACTCGCTGGGGTTTTCCCAGCGTTTGCCCTCCCCGGCTCTCTCAGCAGTTGCAGGAGATGAGCCTTTAAATCCAAGTTTTTCTTTCCTGAGGAATGTGGTGAAAGGAAAAGGATTGCCCCATTTTGCTACATTGTTTCCTTTTGTTTCATTCATAATTACTTTGTCACCCGATCCTTCAGCTATTTCAAAGATAAACACCAAGCAAGCACAGGCAGTGTCCCAGATTTCCCCTGGAAACCTCCCATGTGATCACTCAACCATCCCAGGCTAGGGCTCCGTGCTGTGCTGCCTCCAGGAAGAGACTCTGACCCCCAAAAGACCCCTGGCATAGAATCCCAGACTGGTTTGGGTTGGA
>NW_010287401.1:0-20286 GCF_000700745.2 Antrostomus carolinensis
TTCTCTTCAGAGCTGGCCTCAAGCCACTAATAAGAAAGAGTGATCCAATGGGTTAATACAATATTTGTGATACTATTTATTTTGAGATTACCATAATATTTCACCAAATCCAGTTTTACATTTGTTATATTTTCTCTTTTTTTAATCTTTTATATCTGATTGTTATTTTGTCAGTTTTATCGCTGTTTTATTGTATAATAGAAGCAGTTTATATTTCAATTTGCACAAACATTCAACATTATTTATTTATTATATTCCTTCGTGGGTTTTTTTATGGAAGTAATAAAAAGTTTAAACTTTAAAGAATATTTCCTTGTTTCAGTGTTGAGAGTGGATTTTTGCAGTGGTCAATCAGCAGCATCTAGAGACAGCATTCAGTCTAATTTTCTAGTACTGGAATTGCTGTAATTCTAGTTCATGTGGAGAAGCTTCACTGAGGCCTTGGAATCACCAGGAACTAAGGTTTCAAATGTGTTTGCTTTCAGTTATACACTTCAGGACTTATTTAGGTGCCTATATCAGTTAGTTTGGTCCCAGGAGCATCAGCACTGCAAATGAAGCCAGTAAGACCTTTTGACCATCAGCGGCTCTGAAATTCGTGCATTGTTCAGGCTTCAAGTGCCAGGCTGGGCTCTAATAGAAAAAAAAGAAAGCTTAGGAACAAAGTCTATTTAGACCTGTGACAGCACAGTATTTATCCTCAAGGTATCACCCAGAGAAAGATTCAGAGGTCATAAAAAGTAGTTCCATGGAGGATGGATGAGATCTCAAACTCCCTTTACGTATGCAGAGGAGAAACTACTTTATTCCATTATTCTATTTTAGAAATGAAGATTCCTTCTTCGTCTCAGAAAGTAGTCAGTCTTCGTGTTTCTCCCCATGTCCTTTGTACTCCTGCAAAAATCAGCAAGAAGGAGCAGGAGAAGTAGAGAATGGAAAGAATCTATCCTGAGAGGGGGACAGAAGTGTGAGAGGGAAGATCAGGTACGTATGACTTGTTTGCTCTCTGGCATACTAAGAAGCTGCAAATTCCAGAAAACAGACAGAAAAGGAAATATCTGGGAAAAGATTACCAATAGATTACCTCAGAAAGTAAATTTGGAACTGTTTTCAATAACCAGAGTGCTGCAAAAGAAGTTAAGCATCTACATTCTATACAACAATTCACACTACCAGCCACCTTTGACTGACAGACTCTGTCAGTAGAGTGAAAAAGTCATGGCACTTAACCTTTTCAAACAGTGCAATATAAATAATTGTGGCAAAGAATAGGCAGATGGATAGATAGACAGATGGATGTCTCTTGTCTGTAGAATTAATTATGAATTTGGATAAAGAATCATTACTTGTAGAGGTGACTTCATACTCTCCAAACCAACCTGCCTGATGGAGAAAACATTTTCTCAAAAATTTCATTTTCTCCTTTTTACAAAAAAACCCAAACAAATCAATCAACCAAACAAACAAAACCCCTTTTTATTTATTACTTAGTAAACACACAAAATCAACTTCTGCTTAGAGGCAAGTCAAATGCATTTAAGAAATATGTACAATATGAAGAAAAAAAATGCAGCTCTCTTTAGGTTAATATAATTAATGTTGCCTATTAACTAGGACAGTAGTTATTTTCTTGCCAAATCAGGCAAAATATGAGGTAGAATCTCTTATAAAACAAACTATAACTTACGGAAAAGGGACACAGGTGAGAGAGGAGAAAACAAAATCCAGACAGTGAATACAATGTTATATGCCCAAATTTACATCTTACAGCATCAGAAAAACCATCACCACTATTAGCGCAAAAAGCCCTAGGACGGCAAAGACAGCAAGATGGCACATCACCCCCATACTGCGTTTTCCATTTTAATGTCTCAGAACACACACTTGCCTGAGATCCAAGGAATCTATGGACTGGGAAGGGAGGTTTATATGATGAAAGACCGGTAGACCAGTGATGGTCTATTAAGAAGTGCTGGGAGCAGAAAGGCATTTAGTGGAAATCTGGAAAAAGCCTCCACTTTAAATCCTTCAGACTCAATGGAGCAGAGAAACAGTCCCTTGTCTGGTGGCAGCAAAGTACTGGCAGTGTTGAGAAAGTCAAGTAGCCATTCATCACTGTGGCATGGGAGAAGTTGCATAAAGGATCTGAAAAGCCCTCCAAGCACCCTGAACCCAGGCAGTAATTATGTCAAGCGTTTGACCCACTGAAACCACTATTAACCTCTAACAGAGGCACAGTTGTACAGCCAAACATTCACAAAGTTACTCATGTTTAAACAGCTTCCAGTAAAGATGACACAGGCCTATGAGAGGCATTTGCACATTCCCTCTGGAACTGATGGGATTCTTTCAAGTCTTTATCCTCAGCTTCATCTTTATAGTTCTTATCCCTTATTTTCCCTGGGGACCTAACAATGGAAATATTGTCCCCACAAATTTAATTTTTCTTATTAGAGGAAATTTGGTTTGGTGAGTGTGGGCTGGTCTATGTTACGAATTTCCTAAATGGTTGATTTAAATATGTATATTTAAAAACTTGGCCATAAGCCTTAGTTTGGGGTAGAAAGGAAACACTCTACTTTCCATTTTTTCCTTTCAGGCACATCAAGGAATCACAGAATCACAGAATGTCAGGGATTAGAAGGAACCTTGAAAGATCTAGTCCAATCTCCCTGCCAGAGCAGGAACCTAAATGAGATCACATAGAAAGGCATCCAGGCAGGTTTTGAATGTCTCCAGAGAAGGAGACTCCACAACCTCCCTGGGCATCCTGTTCCAGTGCTCTGTCACCCTCACCATAAAGAAGTTTTTTCTCAAGTTTAAGTGGAACCTCCTGTGTTCCAGCTTACACCCATTGCCTTTTGTCCTATCATCGGGCATCACTGAGAAGAGCCTGGCTCCATCCTCATGACATTTGCCCTTTACATATTTATAAACATTAATGAGGTCTCCCTTCAGTCTCCTCTTCTCCAAGCTAGAGAGCCAGTTCCCTCATTTACTGTCAGGAAAGAGTAAATGTCATACAAAATGCATCACCAATCCCAAAGAAGCACATCACCTTCTCTCTTCTCCAGCATTTCTTTGTGTGACTCCATGTATACATTCAAGGGATGCTGGGAGAATAAAGTTGTCCTTCCCCACACAGGAACCTATCCTGGCAGGCCAGGCTCCTCTCTGGCTCTAACACTGCCTAATGCCACTGAGATCAATAGAGTTATCCCCATTTGGATCCATGGGAGGCAGTGTCAGGTCCTTCCCTTCCTTGGCAGTCTGAAGCTCTGGCTCGAAGCCATGAATGAAATGACTTATACTACATGCAGTGAACTAACACTGTTGCTAGACCAGTGAGCGGTGGGACCAGCTGGAACACAGACAGGCTGGAAAGAGATAACGCATCAGGTGGGAGGGACCCCTCTCAAACATACACACACACAAAAGGGTAATAAAGGCATTGTCAATCTGTTATTTGACTGTCTTAATTCTTAAGAATCATAACCATTGAAATGCATCATTTATAAATAAAAAGGGGCCATAAGGACTACTCCAAGATATTTTTTTTTAAATGACTGCTCTGTCATTCCAGAATAACTTCACTGTATTTAGCTGAAAAAAGTGGAATAACCTTAGCATAAAATGGGAGTAATCTGGTGGTGAATCAAATCTTTCAGGAATAAAACACAAAAACAGGGGTGTAGGAGACACTGCATAGCCAGTTTAACAGGAGTGGTCCACAGACAGAAATAAACAATTTTGTAATTGTAATTTTCTAGGTGAAAGCACAGGGATAACCATTAGGTGGATAGCTGTTTTTCCTGCTCCACTTCATATTCTGGTATTTTATAGCAGAACGAAACAAAACTAAATTAGTCACTAAATTATGTTCCTAGAATTTTTGGAAGTTCTGTTCATAACCTTTATCTGACATCAAAAACCTTTTAACGTGTTTGAAGTAGGCAGACTAGTTTTGGTCCTTTCCCTTCTCAGGACTCAACACTCTCGGTTTTTGGCAGCACCTTTTTATTTTCTTGTCAAATTCAAGCAATGCTACTCAAAAAAGCATACCAGAAATTAGCACCTTTATGTATATGTTGAAGAAACTAACCTTACTGTATAACATCTGCCTACTCCTAGATCTCTTGGCTAGTCTTTCTTGGTCAACTGAATTGTGCCCTGAGTACCTAGTCAGAGGTACATTTCGTCTGTGATTCTGCATTGCCTTCAGGATAATATTATCTCCAGTCCCCCAAAGACTTCTTTAAGATGTTTTAATTCAGTCCTGACACTGCAGCCATGAGGTCTTGATGAGGAGTTGTGTAATGCAATATAAAGAAGAGTTATGACTGTGGCACTTGGGATCAGCCGCACTGGCACATCAGCTGTACTTTGGCAGCCAAATGCAGGCTGCAGGGAGAAAAATTGTGGAAAGGCTATCACATAACATAACTTTTAAGACTACCAGCCCTTTAATGCAGCCATGGTGAGTGGGCTCCTCCTAAGTGCTCTCCTGAGAGTGAGGTTTTGATCTAACCATTGACAACCTAATCCCAGCCTCTAGCAGAGCCAGTTTTTGCACTCCTTGCTAAGAGGTTTCCTTCAGCTTCCTTCATTCAAGCTGAGCAGTACCACTGAGTATCTCAAGAGGGGAAAAATGAAGCCCTTGGTCTACACTGAATCCTTAGCTCAATGCTTAACCAAAGCCTGAAGGTTCACTTCCCCTTCAGCAACTGCTACTATCCCTATTCCCACTCTTTCTTTGCAACTATTGGGTATGTTAATGCAATGGACTGGCATCACTGCAGGCAGAGATCATGCAGGCAGAGCTAAACTAGCTTCAAAACAGACAGCTCATATTCCTCTAATGGGTGAAGCTGATGTAGCACAGATCTGACTGTGAGCTACTTCAGCCTCTCCAGCCTAAGGTGTAATCCATGCTTTGCTGCATCTTGCTGCGGCTGCACTGAGCAGCACCTGAGCTTGGCAGTTTAAAGCTAGTTTACCTATGCTATCTACAGGAATAAGGTAAATGACTACTGATGAATACTGTATACTTTCTTAGGGACATGGTTTAGTGGTGGACTTTGCAGTGTTAGGTTTACAGTTGGACTCAAAGATCTTAAGGGTCTTTTCCAACCTGAATGATTCTATTCTATGATTTTATATTGTACAGAAGTCACTGAGGTGTAAAGCAGTCTCCACATTTCTCTAGATGCCCTTTTTCATCACCTTCAATAAACCTATTGCTCAGCCTGTCTTGTGACTCTGAAGTATCCTCAGCACCCTAGCTGGCCTGCAAGTTGTGGCATTTGGATGCAATGGGATGCAGACCCCAGCTAGACACTGACAAGAGGTTTGGGTTCAGCAACAAGATCTTCATAATGAGGAAAGCAGGCCCTGAAATAATGGGTTGGGATTTTGGATGAGGTCCTAAGCAACTTATGAAGGCTAAATTTCCTTGTATCCTGTGAGAAAAGCACCAGGAGTGAAAGAACTTGGCAAAATGACAAGCATGAGTAGAGACCTGATGAGACTCCTTCCATAAAATGTATGTGAAATAACTTTGGGTTTCATTTCAGTGCTGAGAGAAGGTTAGGGTCAGTTTTTTCTCTCCTTCTGAAGTGATGCCCTGATTCCTTCTTACACTTCTATAACAAGATTCTATGAATTCCAACAAAATAATCACCTGCAGGATTCAGTTTTATTGCCCCAGGCAAATGCATCATCCTTACCCCAGTTTAGAAAAAGCATTACAGCCATGTGTAATAGTCCAGATCCTCTAAAAAATGGAACACATTTAATTTAACAGCAAGGCTCTTCTTCATTGAATGGCTAGAGACATCACCATTATCCAGGTTTTTCTTATTTACAGCATATGGCAGGAAAAATTCTATAAATAATCATGCTTGTGATGTAGTTTGAAAGTTGCCATCTCCCACTGGCTATATGTACCTCAACAAAAGAATCTAGTACAAACTCTGAAAAGGAACTGAAACATTGTCCTATCTCAGGCATACTCCCTTCCCATCACCTAAGGACACTAACCCTGGAAAAGAGATACTGGTTGAGATCCTCTTCACCAAAAAGGGTTCAACCTCATAGCTCCCACTTCTGAGGAGACACTTATCTATGTTAACTAATACTAAGTTTATGAGCAGGTCTATGTTATGAAGCGCCTTTTGAGCTGAAGCTGGACTCCACCATCAGCACTGACATAGCCATCATATGTATCTTCCCCACGAACTGAGTAGGGAAAACACCAGGGAGAAAAATATATTAGGTTTATTTTTATCCCTGTTGAAGAGCTTTTGCCTTGATTTTGAATCTCACACATCAAGACAGTTTTCAAGGAAGGAGCACAAGGTAATGTTTTGCATCCTCATGTAAGATAAAAGCCTGTAAGACATAATTTGAGGAGTTTCAGTCAGTGTGCAGTTCCCTTGCTTCTGGGTTTCAGGCTCAAATCAAGTCCACAATGGTCAATATTTGTCCTCTTGTGAGATGCTCTATGTGAAGATCGCAACTGCCTCTAGGTCTAACTAATAAGGCCAGTGCCACCTGTTGCATGCCAGAAAATCAAACTGTAACATCCATGCATTGATCAAGTGGCATCACCACTCTGGCACACAGCAATAATTCCCTGAGTGTGTCAACAAAGACCCCACCTGCTTGGCAGCATCCAACTGAACAGACCAAACACCTGAATCCCTTCAGCTCTGTTCTGTTTGAAGTTGGGTAGGACAGCCTCTTTGTTTTGTTGAAGCCCACAAATACAGTGAAGTGTATTTAGAGAGTAGTCATTCACTCAATGCACACATCTCCTATGATAACAGCCTAATGCTTAATATAGGAATGGAAGAAGTCTGATCCAGCAACCTCCTTTTCACTTAGTAGAAGAAGAATCTTAATACCTCTGTATACTGAAATCTGAAATGCTCTCAGAGCCCTGAAGAGAAAGTATCAGATGTCATCAGGAGGAACATGGGCTGTCATGCTTTATACAATTCCCCGCCTTTACTAAATCTGCCAGTAATGCCAGTAGCACCACTGTAGAAATTTCCTGTGCAGACAGAAAGCCTGTATTATATTGGTCACAAATAGCTATCCTGCACTGGCAACGTTCAAGATCTATCCATGTGTCCAAGACTGGATAAATGGGCATAACCAGTGTATATATCATTCAGTTCAAACCTTCATGAGGCTGTTCTTTTTATAGTGCTCCCATTCGGAATGAATTTGGTACTTTCAAAGTTGGGCATTAATTGTTTCTTAATAAGATATTATCATAAAACATGCAATTTAGTGCTTCGTTTCTTCCAATTTCCATATAGGAATCTGACTGTGCTAAATTCAAGCTTTAATCCCCCTAGTCCTTCTTGTAGCAGGCGCTATAGACTATGAAGGGTTACCGACCCATAACAAATAAATTAATAAGCTTGTGTAATTATATTTGGGTCATTTTGTTTCAAACCATGAAATCAAAAGCTCTGTTTGCATTAGTGCAGGACGTGCTGTAACTGGCCATTGAGGTTCCCTTGATACACCATCTGCAAATGCAGCAAACTGGAACATGTTGAACATAAAGAATCCATGCTCATAACTAGCATGCTTGATTTTTTCCATTACTTTTGCTGGACATAGGCCTCAAATCCTATTTCGATCCATTCCCTGTCTCAAAAGAGTAATTCTGCCTTACAACACAACCTTTGTCTTTTGCAGTCAAGAGTTGTTGAAAAGTTTTCACATGACTACCAATTGGTAGATCAGATTATCTGACCTTCAGCTGTCTTGGGGTAAACTGCAGAACATATGGGCACAGTCACAAAGGGAACTCCTAGAATGACTAGAAAGTAGGCATATGCTTCCCATGGGAAAATGTATTGTAAAGCTGTTGCTTATGTTATTCCTCTTGGCCTCCTATACATCTTCTGGTAGAAGGACATGCTCTTTCTGACAGCTTGAATCATTGGAGGTTTTTGCTTGGCTCTTCTACCTATGTAGCACAACTCCTCTTCTTGCCTTCGTGCATCCTCCATCCTCATTGTTGCTTTGTCTCTGGGCTTTTTACTTTTGGCTCCATTTTACTTCATGATCACCTTAAATTGGAGGCCTGGGAAAGTTCTGCAACTTGCTTTGCTGCTGTCCCTGGGACTCTAGTTGAGCTTGAAAAACATGTCTAACTTACAGACCTTGTAATGTAGTCACACAGGATGACGTTGGTAAAGTTGACTTCTAAGTTACTATGGTCATCGCTGTAGCCACCTTGACATCTGTAATCCTGCAGCATGGAGCTACGAAAAGGATTCTTTTGGCTCCTGCTACATGCTTGAAGAGACAAAACGGGACAGTCATTCCATGCATTTCCCCACTTCACAGAGTCATGGAATACTATCTCTTCCCATAGCTAACAACATTCTGGACAGTCTGCCCAGAATTCACTGACCACCTGGCATCTCTTGAAAAGACAGCTGCACACAGCTGCCTTGTGAGGTGGGCCAGCTGGTATTTTCTGGGTATGAATTACTCACACACCATGACGAGGAAGAGGGAGAGCACGTGAGGATTCTAGTTATGAAAATAGAACTGGAAATGGCTCCAGAAGAGAAGATTAGTTCACTGCATTATTTATAATATATTAGTCAAAAAATGACAGAGACAAGCACCTACAGCCACATGAACTTCCAAAGTTAGCAGGGCTACACATGAGTTAGTGTATTAGTAAAACAGTAACTTTTAAACAATGAGTTAGTCTACCAGTGGCTATAAATGTGACAGCTCTTATGCAACCTCTAAGTAATAAATTTCAAAAATGGTGGTTCCTAGGTGGTAAGAAGATGCATCAAAGGAAAGATGCTGTATGTGCCCTGTGCTTATATACTTTTCTTAAGCGTCTGCTGGTAGCCCTGTCAGCCTCAGTTTATTGAGCTAGATGGCCCTCTAGTCTAGGAGTAGAGTTCTTATGTCCTTCTAAAGAAGGATCTCTGGGGAGATAAGTTACTGTGGCAGAAAAATGACATATTTTTCCCAGCTGCTTTACAGCAGAAATGCCTCAATTCTGCCTTCAGTAAGCTACTTGGAGTTCCCACCTGCTGAAGTGCAGCTTGTGTTTGAATAGCTGAGGGCAGACCTTTTGCCATTCACATTTCTATATGCTTTACCTAAACTGAGAATAGTTTACCTATCTGAAATTTTTGATATAATTTCAGGTGATTTTTAGCAGAAGTAGATATTTTATGCTTATGAAGTTAGCAGAGATTTTGACACTTTCTTGTGTGCAAGAAAGCCACTGAAAGAAAATATGAACCAGAAATGAAATTAAATCTAACCAGAAATGAAAGTAGCTGCCAGCTTCCAGCAGAGCATCCCAGAAGTTTAACTGTGTGGTCATCACTCTTTTGAACTTAAACCATGCGGGGTCTAGCAAAACACAAACACTTTGTGTCACATTAAAGGTGACACAAAAAGACAATTTTGTCATTTAATGGTGACTTTCCTGAAATATCTTTCTCCTTTGTGTCCAGTTCTTGCAAGTGCTGTATGACACGAGGGACACCAGGTCATGGCAGACTCGGTGGATCAGCCAACAGGGGGCAGCCAGAAGACGAGAATGAGCCTCAAGGCCGAACACCTCTCCAGTCCAGAGCCCAGAAAAGCAACAGCCAGTCAGCCTAACAGGAGTCCTTGGTCTCTAGACTGATTCATTAGACAAACAACTCCCTCCCTGGCTCATCATTTCGTTATGATACAGGAAGATGTCAGCCTTTCATGGGACAAAAGGACATTCTTAGGAATGCAAAGGACTGAAATATCATCTCATACCCTGGCACGCTTCCAGGACACCAAGGATGTGCAGTCTCCTTAATCACAAGTCCTTTTTTGGTCCTGCTGCATTTTGAGAGACTAGTCTGACTCAAAGACGATATCAAGTTCTCCTAAAGTAGACTGGAGGATTTGCATTTGAAAGCCATCCAGCCCAAGCTTAACCAAACCGGCCTTCCTTAAATTAAAAACAAAAAGAAGGGTCTTGTTCAACAGAACCCTCTTTTGCTTCTCAGCTTTGTCCTTGGGAAAGCACACTGCTGTCTGCCTCCACAATAATATTTTTGGAAGGTACGTTCCTTTTTTTGGGGGGGGGCAGGACATTAAGCAGACCACTGAAAAGACATACACGCTTGTTTTGGAAGGTTGTGATTTTGCTCTGTGGATGTAGTCATACAAGTGCGCCTCTGCTTCATAGCACTGTTCCTACACTGAAAGCTGGTGTTCAGGGAAGACCAAATTAAACTAGGCAGCTTGGCATCGCAACCCGACTGGTCGCTGGGTAGCAAGGAAGGTTAGACAGCCATGGCATAATGTTGTCAGAGTATAATATCAGAGGCCTGGTAAGTAGAGGATTTCTCATAGGACCCTATACCTGTGTTGGATTCCAGAGCCAAACGTGACCATCTTTATTTTCATCTCACACGTGGAATAGTTGCATTTTAAATATAAATACATGCTAGATTACCCTCCTCCCTGTGAAACAAGAGAAGGAGTGAGGAAAGAAATATTACCGAATGAAATCACTGGAGCCTAATCTTTTCAAAGCACTGCTACTGAACTCACCTTACTGTCATTTCTCCTTGGCTGCCATGACTTTCTAGAGCCCTTTTTCAATGATTTCCTATTCTTGAATTTTAAACTCAAATCTTCTGTCTCCATTTATGATGTGCAGCAATTTTTTCTCCCATCCACAGGACCTCTTTTCCTCAACTGTTGCATCTACTACTATTGTTCCTTCCGTGTCACCTGATCTATTCACCTATTCTCTTCTATTTCCCTTTTATCACCCATAATTTTCGTATTCTTTGATATTCTGAAGTAAAAAAGCCCTTTTAACTTCTCTCCTGCTTTTGCAGTGTCAAAAACTCATTCCTACACCATAACCCTCTCTACTGCTGAAGTCCATGTTTCTTCATATCTTCTGTCCCTGCTATTTGCCAACACACATGCCAAAGAGCAGGAGCCACAGGCACATTCAGAAACACAGTAAGTGGAAAACAAAATTTTCAGATAGTGTCATTTCAGCATGGATGTCACTTCAGTTCTGTCCCAATCATTAGTTCTAAAGGAGTCTTTCATCTCTGCATAATTGTATTTTCAAACTCTGTATTGGAAGTTTCTCAAAATGCTTAAGTGATTCAGAGCACATATCCTAGTCAAAAAGCAATCATGTCTCTTAAAAAAATGCTGATGGCCAAAGCATATTTGGAGGGTGGTTTCCTCTGTTCACTGCTCAAACTGCTACATGCTAGCTGAACCACAAAGATACGTCAGCTTCTTGGAAACCCAGTTTATAAACAATTCCCATTGCCTGCTTGAAAACTGTTCAGTCAGTCAGCCAAAGCAGTCATTCCACTTTCTTTCCATACTCTAAGGGATACAGCTGGCCCCCTCCTATGCTCCCTTAAACAGTTCAGATTTGTGTATAACTAGAAGGAGACATGCTCACTAGATTCTAGAGGCATATGTTAACAATGTTGAAAAAATAAGAGCGAGATACTCAAGTTCCACCAACATATGTGAAAGACTGAGGTGCCTCTAGTCCCAGAAGAGTGAAATGTGTTTCTTTACCCATTCATACCCTTCTTCAAGCCAGCCCCAGTTTACTGTCCATGTTGTCCATCCACCTCAGTGGGCACTGAATTGGACCCCAAATGAATAACCTATTTCAGAAATTCTCCTGAGAAAGAGCAGGAGCATTAGCAAAGCAGCACATGAATTAAAGCAGGCTTGATCGGCTAACATGCGCCCTGAGCCTGGGGCCCACTAAGAACCTTCTGATCACATAATCTGCCTATCTGGAGGATCTGTATATTTACAATTACATAATCCTGGTAATCAAGAGTATGGATAATAGTGTTATTATTTTATTCCCATAAATATTTGAAAAAATAGGTTTTATTCTTCAGTGCAATCTGATAGGTAAAATTACCACACTCATTGAAAAAGAAAAAAGACCTGTCAGAAAATCATGGAAATGTAATAGGAATAAAAGCAAAAATAAAATGTCTCAGAAAGCAAAATATACAAAGTAGAAACATTTTGAATGCATACATGTTTTCAAAGCTTCAAGGGTAATAAAAAATCACTAACAAGATACAGCTGACACTGTTTTAAGAGAAGTGTCAGAAAAGCGTAATTGTATTTACCAAGGCCTTGAGCACATACTGTAGTTGTGTACCAGGAAGCTTGGACCACGGCAAGTACAGGCAGAAGGCAAAAGGAGACTAAGGTGTAGCCAAAACAGAAGCAGACATCTTCTCTTGTCCAAGGGAAAGGGAGCTAGACACATTGGGGCAGCAGGGGACAGGAGAGAAAGCGTGTAGCCAGAGAAGGGCAGCCCAGGTCTGCATGCTGGTGAGTGATCACAGCAGTTGCTGTCCTATTCTGGTGCTCCCATAGAAATGCAGTATCTGCCTGAGCCCTACTTAGCCCATTATGTCACTACTAAAGCCAAAGAAAAATGTTGACAACTCAAAGACAGGACTGAAGGATGGAGTGTTACCGATATAGTTCAACTGGTAAGAGCGGAAAGCCTACTCAACTCACAGGGCAGTAAAAACACCATAGCAGGAGCAACTTCTCTTAATTGGCTTAACTGTTTCTCCTAGCTCTTGCTTCTCTGAAGAAAGGGACCCTCCATCTCTCCTAGTAGGAAGTAGAGAATTTTCTTCTGATCCTAAAGGAACTGCAGCAAGGACAAAAGGTCACTGCTATGACAAATCTACTGAGGTTTGGGAATAGCAATTATTGACAAACATCTGTCCAGTGAGTGCTAGAATAGTCCCCTAAACCATTGAGGGAAACTCAGGTCACTTTCTATTCCATACATCTCTAGCTGTGGTTTATTAATGATCTGAATGTGTTTGCTATTTCTACATAAGGGTACTCTCTGCTAGTGAATTTGTTTTGGTATGTTTTTTATAGTTAAATGAAATTATACTTATTTTGTCAAAACAAACAAACAAAAAAATCTCTGCAGTTTCACAAACTTCTGCAGCCTTGGCCCACATGGTGTAAATGGGACTTGGAAAGGAAGAATTTATTCTACAGTCAGGCATTCCTATTTCTTGTTGGTTTTAAATTGTAAATTAATAGTGAGGGATATACCCACGAAGCAACTGGATTTATGTGAAAATTAACACTGGAAACTGGCTTCTCAGAGTTCCTGCCATTAGACTACAGCAAAACACTTTGTGATAAACCACAATGCTATAGCTTGAAATTTGACTTAAAGAATCATCTACATCATATACCATCTGCAGAGCAGGAATTACTCACCAGGAGCTCTTGAGCTACCACAACAAAATAAATATATACATTTCTGCCAGGATTGTGCCAAAAACAGCAGACTAACTAAGGAATATTTTTGCTACGTGGTATTTACACAATTCTTATGATCACTGTAGTCCCCCACATGACTCAGCTTTGCATATCTTCTGGAAAAATATTCAGGACACGCAATATTAATCTTTTTCCTTATTTCATTCATGGTAAAGTTGGGGGTATTTTTTAGGTTATGGTTTTGGTTGGATCCATAATAAAGACAAGGGAACATTTGCAAAATCTGGATTAATTTTGCTTTTCAAGTACTCATGACATTCAATGAAAGCTTAATCCAGTACTATTGAAGTTAGTGGAAGTTTTGCCAATGACTTCAACGGGGAGTAAGAATTTCATTATGCACTACTGAGTACTGTCAGCATTTGATTCTGGTACTTATAAACACAGAATATGGCCCTAAACAGATTCCAGTAGGTCCCTGAGCAGCAGTACCATGGATTAACTCCAGATCAAGGGTCTTTTTTTCCAAAGAAGAATTTGTTTCTAGAATCCAAACCTCAGGAGACTTGCCTTCTGCTTCCAAAGCATTCCCTTAGTTTGCAGGAGATTAATACCCGAACTACTTCTTCTGTAGGAGCATTTTCTGGGAATAAATTCTTTCCTTGGAGTTCAGGTTACTGACATCATGGGATGAAGTAAAAGGTTATTATTGTCCTTCTATCTGATTGCTCCATTTTGGCTTCTCAAGCTTGCAGTCCCCTCCTTCCCAGCGCCACAGGGAGGATAGTTTTTGTGAGTCCTCTTCCTTCCCCAGGGGGTCTCCACAAGACTGCTCAGATATATTAGGTTTTCTTTAGTATTTAATTTCATTAGGAGATCGAGTCTTTCATAAAAGTCAAGAGATTGTGTAGGATTTTTTTTTTTTTTCAAGACAGGATGTTTACACTCCTGGCTTTCACCTAGTTTTCCAGGTTATGAAGATTTCTGTCAGGTAGGTTATTACCTTTTTCTGCTCCCTGCTCTCCACACAATTATCTAAAGTGTTTTGTGTTTTCCCACATGGGACCCACTTCTGGTCTTCTTCACAAAGGATTTAATCTGCTTGCTCTAATGGAGTTACTTCTTATTTAGTTCATTTTGGTGAGGAATCATCCCTCAAGCCTCCACAGAGCTGTAGTGTGCTTCAGGTCCCTAATTGTGCTGCATAACAATTTTATCTCCCTTAAGGGCCCTCCTGGCCCCAAATCCAACCTCTCAGTCAAAGTGTCACCATCAGTCAGTCTTCATGCCATGATCTGAAGGGGGACAAAGAGAAGGAGCACCAGGATCACGGGAAGAGGATGCAGCATGGGCTGTAATCTTCCACTCCGTTTTCTTGTTGGTTGTGACTTTCCCCTGCTGTAGGAATAAGAGGACACAGGAGTTTTGTCCCAGACTCATTTCTGCTGGTGCTTATATGGAGTTGAGAGGTTTTAATCTGTTCTGTCCACATTCACTTTGCTCATCCCATTTGGATCTTTCACTGAAAGAATAATCTCACCTGCTCAACAGTATATATAAGTTTGTTACAGAAAAATGAACTGTAGTAAAGAGATTAAAGAGGTAGTACCAGAGATAGATGAGATGTGTGGAACAGTTTCTTCCGAATGCATCAATCTTTCATCTAATTATAGTCAATCAGCACCACAATGAGCTCAATCTGTTTCATGAACACGTGGACTAAGAGTTCATTTTTAGAGCCAAAAGCAGTTTATTCCCAAAAGTTAACATACTGCAAAACAAGATAAAGCAGATGAAAGATACTAAACAGGAAGTCAAATATGTGTATTCTGCATTAAAGAAGTTTTCAATACTTGCATTTTATAGGCCATAAGTTACAATAGATGTTGTGGTTAGATAAATTAAAAATTAAACAGGTACACACTATTATTAAAATCTGTATTCTTAATATCTGAGACAACCACTGAGGCTCCTTCTCTCTGTTGATTTACAAGATATATGGTCAGTTTTACAATCCAGGAACAGTCTCTAAAACAATGCACACATTTTACTAGTAGCATAAAATGTTCCTGATATTAATATAATAAAATATTTTACTTGCAAATAAGCTTATAAAGGTTTCCCTAAAGCAAGCATTAAAATGTGGCTGCAAATGTAGTGTAACTTCAACTAGAACTTCTCCACATAACCGTTCCTGGTTCAATCCAGCACCCAAACAATCATTACATCTTACAGACATGTTTGGCAAAATAATAGTGAATGTTCTTAAAGGAGGAATAAAAGGTTAATCTGTCTGAATAACCATTCAGATAACATATCAAAAGAAATATTCCAGAGTTATTTTTAAAAACATCTTGGCTAAGAATTGTTGCTGAAACTTTTTAAAGAAAAGTTAAGAAGGAGCCTACAAGGTGGCTGAAATAGAGTCCATGAATAGAAATGTTCAGAATCTTCCTCAGGAGTCAGGGTAATTGGCTTTGAAGCCAGCTACTGCTTTCTAGAAGACAGAATTGGAACAATAACCCTGTCCTGCTTCATAGGCCCTCAATAACTGACCCCAGATTCATCTGTGTAACTAATGTGAACATCTTCATTCCCAATCGCCAGAGGAATATTCAAATTAACTTTCCCACTCTCCCAAAAAACATATGAATCTTTTAGTGCAGTGGAAGCATGGAATCGGTATCATCCATTATTGACTTTGTAGCCAACTAATGGCTTTGCACATTATTAGCATTGCTAGTATGAATATAGCTAATGGATATTAATATGATATGAAAAATTGCTCATTAAAACACTGTAAAATGCATTTGGTTAGTAATTAGCACTTTTGAAAGCCTAACTTCTTAACTAATACTTTTATTTCATATATTTATAATTGCAAAATTTTATGTACTCATTTTTATAGATTAGAGTTTCAAAAGAAATGTGCTCAGTATAATTCCAATATACTTTTTCATCCTTCCTTTCTTTCTCTTTTATGCATTTACAGAAAGTTCAAAGAAAGAAAATTTCAGCAGTAACTCAGTGATGGAAAGCTAGCAGATGGAGCTCCTGCAAAAAGTATTCCCCTGACAGGAAGGTCAGGATAAAATAGGGTAAAATGCCATATGGGAATGCAATGCTCCTGAGTGGACTTCAAGGTGCCCAGTCCCCTCTGTCCCAAGTACTCCCACTTGGAGCAGCCACTTGATTCAAATTCCCAAACACCATTTTGGTGTAGATCCAGTTTCCTGATAAAGACAATCTGCTAGAAAGTGGTTGACTTTATCATATCCTGGAGGGAAAAAATCACAAACAAACACCCTCCTAAAAGAAAAAAACAAAAAAGCCAACAAACATCTAGCTGAGATAACCAGGAAAAACAGAGCAGGAGTGCTGGAGGAGAGCTAGAAGATAACATTCCTTTAGCAAGGCCTTGACTGGGGAAAAAAAGAAGAAAATTACAAGAAAAAGTTCCTATACCTTCATATTGAGTTTTGCTTTTGACCAAAATATAAATATGGTTACCTATTTTGGTTTGTGAGGGGGACATGTGAGACAACTTGAGACCACTCTGTTGCCTGCAGTGACACTCCTGAGGGCCACGAGTAGCAGAGGTCTTATGACACCCTGTAAGTCTCTGTCCAAGGTATGTCAGCCCTTGGTAAGGAGTGGCCTTCCCAGGCAGAGTATGTCCTTGCAGTTGTAGTCCTTTCACTCGACCTCTCCATGAGCAGACAATTCAACAGGAACACCTGGCTTTTCTAATCCTCTATCTCTGAAATGCTGTGGTCTCCAAAACCACTTCCATCTCTAGCAGAGAGGGGCTGCTGCCGTGCTGGCTGGGGCAGGGCATGCTCCCAAGCTGCTTCACAGCAGGCCAAGGCCACTTATATGCGTATATCATTAGCACAGAGACTCTTAAGCAGGAGGCTTTCCCCTGTTTTTCACAACACCCTTTAAGCAACTTTTCAGGTCCTTATAGAAAAAAATCTCCTCAATGCCTTATTGAGTTCATTTGAAATTCCAAAGCTAATGAGGCTTTTGTCTCCCTCTTAACCTAAGAACTATTGTTACCTCTAAAAATAACAGATATAATCTGCTAAAGAGATAAAAATACTGAACTCTGACAGCCTTTACAAAGAAGCTGATTGACACACTTGCACCTTTAATCTTTACAAAGAAAATGCTGAGGCAGGAGCTCCTATGCTCACCTCACAGCAGCTCTTTCACCAGCTGCCTGCTGGTTGTTCTTCCACCCTTAGGAGGGAACCAGCACAGTCTGGGTAGATGTTTTATAGATTCTCTTAATGTTCAGAAGGTGATATTCATGAAGAAGCTTGTATAACACTATTTTCAAGAACAAGCTCTGTATTTTTTTTAAGTAGGAAAAGCAGGGAGTGCTTTCAGATAGGACTGCTGAAAAGTCCAGCTATATGCCCTCTGCCCAAATCCCTATGGCTCCAGAACAAACAAAAGCTCTCCTGGAACACAGCTGGATCCAGGGTGCAGACTGGGTGAGTCGTTGCATGCTTTGAAATTAACAGGACAGTAAAAAAAGTAAACCTAGTTAATAGTACCAAAAAGCTCTCCAATTTATCATAAAGAAGGCTTGAATAGTCACAGCGAGCAAAAATGTTGATTTTTCCAAAGCTTGCTGGTCAAAACACAGTTAAATATCTAACTCATTTTACTAAAAGCAAAGTTGTATTGCGTGTCCACAACAGGTTGTTGGCAGTGGCAAGGCTATAGGGGTGGGTTCTGGGAGAAGAGACCAGGAGCTGCCCTGTCCATGCCAGATGCAGCCAACTCCAGCTGGCTCCAACAGAACCACTTCAGGACACAGATGAGCCCATCAGCAGGTGCCTTTGTGATAAGGTTCTGGATTCTTTTTATGAAACCTGCTATGTTCTCCAAAGCTTTTAGTACACAGAGGGATGTCCTTCACCTTCTTCAAGCTCTTTGACAATAACGACGCTGCAATGGGGAGGACAGTGACTAAAGGTGTCACTGCCCTGGTGAGGCCCTGGTGAGGCCCTGGTGAGGTCGCATCTGGAATATTGTGTCCAGTTCTGGGCCCCACAGTTCAGGAAGGACAGGGAACTGCTTGAGAGAGTCCAGCGCAGAGCCACAAAGATGATTAAGGGAGTGGAGCATCTCCCTTATGAGGAAAGGCTGAGGGAGTTGGGTCTCTTTAGCTTGGAGAAGAGGAGACTGAGGGGAGACCTCATTAATGTTTATAAATATGTAAAGGGCAAATGTCATGAGGATGGAGCCAGGCTCTTCTCAGTGATGCCCAATGGTAGGACAAGGGGCAATGGGTGTAAGCTGGGACACAGGAGGTTCCACTTAAACTTGAGAAAAAACTTCTTTATGGTGAGGGTGACAGAGCACTGGAACAGGCTGCCCAGGGAGGTTGTGGAGTCTCCTTCTCTGGAGACATTCAAGACCCGCCTGGACACCTTCCTGTGTAATTTCATTTAGGTTCCTGCTTTGGCAGGGGGATTGGACTAGGTGATCTTTTGAGGTCCTTTCCAATCCCTAATATTCTGTGATTCCGTGATTCTGTAAAGAGAGATTCCTTCCCCTAAGCACTCATTCTGAGGAGTGAGGAGAGGCTGAGAAAGAACATTTGTCCCATTCAGCAGATTGTTCATGTTACGGAGTCATTTTGAACACATAGAATTCCCCAAGCCTGTACAAGGTGCCATGAATTAATCTCTAACTCATTTGTACTCTAGAATGTTTCCATCCATTAGGCTATCAAGGGATTTTCTATGCTTCTAATGTGTCATTATAAAGTCCTTTAAAATATTTCAATCCTGCTTTAAACTTAAACTCCTCAAAGAACTTTAACTGTGTGGCATGAATTTATGAAGACCATATGAAATATGTCAAGCCCATGATAAAAGTCAGAGATAATCTAGTAAAAAAAAAAATAAAATTAATTGGAGTACAAATTACTCTTCAGTGTTGCCATCTGTTCCCAGCTGAAGAAATATCTCCAGCATGCCTCTAGGGCAAATCTCTTGACAGAAGTCAGCCAACCTACCTCATACATCTATGTACATTCTGAAGTCAGTGGTCACTTCCACAAGATCCTTCATTAAAACCTTTCTGCTCTTCAACATAAGCTTGTTAAGTTTTACAAGATGCACAGTATTGGAGTTAGTGTTAGACTAGACTGTCTTTGGAAAAGCTAGGTTGTGTTCTGCTGGTGAAGCTCTGCCTTTTCAACCAACAGTGAGTCAATGTCAAATCTTGTAAGGCTGGGCACCACCTCTATGGCTTTTTGCAATAGAAATTAAAATCAAATTTTGGTTGTTCACAGTTGACAGAAATTGTTTGGCACTAATGCATGAGTCGTATTATACCAGCTATGACCTCCTGTTTTAATCATATTTCAGGCAGCTGTACTCCAGCCATTCACATTCCTCACCACCTCAAATCAACAAATTTATCTCTAACCTGTAGACGTTGCTGTGGGTTGTTAAAATAATTTTTCTGGCCACTCCCAGAATGTCTACCTGACATACATGAAGTAGAACATTTATAAATGCTTTGAAAGTGAAGGATGTTGGTCAATATATAGTTATTTCTATATTCTATCTAATTTCAACATTATTTCTATTGTGCTAACAGAATTGTAATAAAGATTAAATCACTTGTTAAAAGTTTCACTTTACTAACATTGTAACCTGGGCTTTGTAATTGAAGGGAAAAATTAGTTCTGATTCACTTCTTGTATCCTTTTTGATAATCTGATGATGATTTTGGAAGAAAACTACCATTCCATAGAATGGGAATGCATTTCCCCAAACCTGTTATTTTTCTTCCAAATCAAATGTTTGTTCTCATTCTCATACATGAATCATGCAAATCCCTTGTTTTCCTGAGTCATTCCCAGGTCATTCCTGTCATTCCAGTGACAAGTAATGTCCCTCAGGGATCCATATTCAGTTCTGGAGCCCCCAACATAAGAAA
>NW_010287402.1:0-5818 GCF_000700745.2 Antrostomus carolinensis
TCCCACCATGTCTCTGTAATTGCCACCAGACAAATGTCCAGTCATAACCAAGTTCAAACTAATGTGTTGCTCTCAGCTTGGAATACTTTTCCTCAAAATTAATTAATTACTAATTAATAACTTGTGATATATTCTGATAGTCATTAATTTTTATTAAAAGTAAGCTGTATACCTATCACTTTGCTATCACTGTTAACACAGAAAGAAAGCCTCAGGAGGTTAAAGATATAATTTTATATAAAGACAGTGAACTTGACTGGGCACCTTCTGAGCCTTTTGGGTTTAAAACTGAAGTGCAGAACTCCACACTTCAGATCAACCTTCTTGCCGAAGCGTGAATGTCACAGGTTTTATATACTTTTGGAAGCATAAATTCATTTTCCTGTTTTTCTGTGGCTGAACTGCCACCTCAGTCAGGAAAGAAATTATTTCTAGGATGGAAATACAGCTGAAGTTGTTGATAATCAAGATGTTCAGCTGTTTTACTGTGGCTGACAGCCAAGGACTGAAAGAGTTTTGCAGAGAAAAAAAAAAAAAAGAAAAAAGAAAAAGAAAAAAAAAGCAAACTGACATAGCTGGAGATAAGAAAGAAGAAAGTTTCCAAAGACCTTATAATATGCTAAGATTTGACTATTTTTTACAGAATGTACTATCCAGAATTTCTTGCCATAGAAAGTAAGGGGGTTCTGTGAGTTGGAAGCCAGAACCAGTTTCTTTAGGCGATATTCACACAATCTACTTTCAAGCACCTGCTCTGAATGGCCCTTGAAAGGAATCTGTTATATAGGGAGCCTAGGGAGGCTGTCATCAACCGTGTAAGACCAGAAGCAGGTTACATATACATACATAGGTCCCTGTGAATTAGGACTGGTCTGTAGACCTTACTATAAAACATATAATAGCAAGCACCATATATAGCCTGGAGCAAAAATTCTAGTTTTGTACAAGAGAGAAAATTTTGACATTTCTTATTACATTTTGAAAAACAAAACAAGTATTAGTCAAGTCCTTATTTTTATTTGCACTGTACAATACTGTTTAAATAAAATATAAAACTACTTGATGAAGTATCTGAACAGAAAAGCATAAAAGTTCTCATGAGATCAAAGTACTTCACTTCTTAAAAATACAGTATTGACATTCTTGTCAATGAATACTTTGCTATCCAAAAACCTGTATATTCTGTCACAAGTGATGGAAAATCTCTAAACTGCTGTTGATAGAGGTTACTGGCACATATCATTTCTACTGAACCAAATAAGACAGAGTAATTCATTAAAAAGTGTCACTCGTTCTTTATAAATTATATAATGCAGATAGTGGAGTAGTTAAATGAACAGCAAGTCCCAGGGGCCTGAAAGATATCTGAACTCTCCTGCCTCCAAACAGAAGGCAACTTTACTCTGAAAGCAATTAGGAAGGGACTTTCCCTTGGGTATATTATTCTATAACTAGATCTTTCAGGGTTTCTTAAACTGTCTGCTCAAACATAATACCTACCTTTTATGAGTACTGCCATGCTGGGTTAGGTAGACTATTGATTTGATTCAGTTTGTCCCTATTACAAATTAACAAATGCATCCTGTGATGCATTATCCAACTTGCTTTTGTTATACTTTGCTTATTAGGAAAATATGGAGAAGCTAGTTGTTTCACTTTCATTCATGAAAGCCTCTTACACAAGACAGAAGAGCCACTGAAATACAACCTGCTCATTTTATCAACTGTTCATTCAGCATTTTGAAATTGTATTTATTATTAATCTTACACCTTCATATTTTTCGTGAGGTGACCTTTCTTCATATGGCAAAACCCCACACACATGGGTTTTAAGACACTGTAAAATAAGATCCTTCAGAGTAAAGAAAAAAAATCCTTGTCAATTTTATCTGAGAGTCATCTAAAATAAGTTCTAGGAGGCCAGGTATTTATTGTCTTCATGACTTGCAAACATACTGAAGTTATTTTATCACATTCTCATGATTTTAATATTTGATCTTTATTTTTTTAAGCAAATTTTCTAGTATGCTACTTAGTTTTGTCTGATAGGGAATAGTGCAATTGGACTCCTTCATTGCACTACTTTTAACAATTTCACAATTTCTGTGTTAAAAAAATTTAACAATTTAAGTCGAACTAAAGCTTGGCTGACTAAGATGTTGACACAGCTATTCCAGTGAATCAAGCTGAAGAATTCATGGCCCTACATTACCCATTCTGACTCTGCAGTAGGCTACCACTTTCCCAGTGTTAAATGGGATATATACATGTATCATAGCTACTTCAGTACAAAATCAGCCAATTTTGCTTAAAATCATATTTGTCAACAGTTTAGGCTGCATCCTCTATTGAAATATCTGAGGCATCCAGATACAGTTTGTTTCACTGGTCCTATAACACTACGCTGGCACAAAGGCACAGCCGAACAGCAATAATATCTTTTATCAACAGTAACTTTTATTAAGTGCCAATGTGTTAGTGCTATGACAGCAGCAGAACTGGTTGCTGGTGTTTGAAATGCAGCCTTCAGATACCAAGTACTAGCATCCATCTGATTACAACTGCTTCTGTAACAAAGTTTGTCTGATGAAAGTTATAAAGATTAGTCACCCTGGCTGCAGTTTCTGGACTGAGATTTTCTGTTATTCTAACAGTGTTTACACCAATGATATTCAGAAAAAAATAGGTGAAGAAATCCTATCTGGGAGCACCATTAGGAGAGAGGAAATAAAACAGTCCTATGATATTTCTGCATTTTACTGGTATATTCACAAAATTCCTAATTTTGGACAGTTCAACCTATAAGTAGTACCTTAAAAATTATATATATTTTAGCAGAGAAAGAATTGAGGAAGTCCCAGGAAAGGTTTCCCAGAAGACCCATGGGGGCTTGAGCCCTTACCCCCATTAGCACTGCTTACTGCAGCACGTATCCAGTTGCATGAGTTGGGAGTGACTGCAGGACAGTGCAAACCCGTCACTGCTGCTGCCTCTGTCACCCCTGAAGAACCTCACAGTTGCCTAAATATAGCTTATCTGCTCTCAATGATGTGAAAGCACTAGCTTTCAGTTATGGTTTGTTTTTTTTTTTTTAACAGAGCATATAATGCTCTATTAAAATATGCTTTTTAATGTGCTTTTTAAGAAGGCAATGTTTTTCTCCATCTATTTTAGCTCAAACTTCTGTATAATGTTTCTGTTCAATGCTTTCAAATGAATAAAAACATGTTAGTAGAAGAAACCTTTACATTTAATGGCAGGGTGTAAGAAAAGGAGAGGGTGGAAGTCAATCTTTCCTGAAAACATAATACAGCAATAAAGGATACCCACTCTTGAGCACTGTTGGCTGCTTTATGATTTTTTTCTCAGTTCAAACAAAGCTGTATTCAAAACAAGGATAAACATATAAATGCTAATTTTATATAAGACTCTTCCTTGTATAGTAATTTCACCTATTCTATTCATATAGCAAAGAGCAGGATTTCTTTGATCTCTTCCTGCCATCTATGTGTTGCCATTTAGGTTACTAATTAATGTCTTTTGTTCTACTATATATTTGCTAAAAGTGATAGATCATTCTGTTTATAATCTACATAACTGTCTATATTCCTGCCAGATGTCAGCTACTGTTCTTTCCTGTTAAAGTTCTCAGGAATATATCACAGTAAATAACTCAATACCAAACAACAAAAAAAAGGGGATGATGTCTTGCGTTCCCATGTGAAAAACTTGGTATGAATGGGGAATATTTAAGCTTCACTTGAAATTAGGTACTAAGAAAATAACAAAAAGAAGGGTAGGATTTTTGCCAAGATGGTCATACTGATATTGTTAGGTAGTTGGCTTTTTTGTACTCAGGACCATGAGACATGGTCCACATGCTTGTCTGTTATTGCTGGTTGGAATGAGGGATGATACTTCCATGACCGGCTTGCTTACTTACCTCCTTGCTTAGACATCCCAGGAGGGTGTGACTGACAGCTGCTTTTCTGCCAAGAGATTTCAGCAGCAGCATTCATCAATCTTCTACACTCAGTGCTATCTTATGATACCCAAATCTCTATTTTTGTCTTTTCAAGCATACGAAAGGCAGTATACTGCCTTTCTTTTTCTTGGAGTGAAACTAGGGGATGAATGACAAAAAGATATCTACGATTTCATCAAAAATCATCAGAGGAACTTTTCCAAGTTAAACTGTCCTCTGATAATTTACTCTAATATTTGTTCATGGTTATTACAATATCATTCATTTATTTTCAGCTTTTTATTTTAAAAAAGCAAACAGGAAAAATAATCACTTTCTCTATTACCTGTCCAGTCAAATCACAGAAATGGTGGCCCATTTCAGAGGGATAGTGATTCTGTGTATCATACCCACTGATGGACATGGGACCATCAAAAATGTTCCATGCTCATCATTTGGCTAAAATTAAGTCTGCTTAGAACATGAATCTCATGCAGAATATTGTAGCCTGTTTTTCCAGGTGTTTATGACTGTCTGTGATCTGAACCAGCTGTTTACTGACTTTTAATTGAAATTTTAAGGTGTTAAGTTGAACAGCTTCATACGACCTACCTACCTAAAGGTCTTCCAGTGTTGTATTAACACAGGTCAGTCCAGTGGGGGACTCTGTACCATCAGAAAGGGAGCAGTTACCATGGCCTTTTCTGTAAGAACCTCTCAGCTCAATGTCTTTTTTATTACCTTCCACAGTTTGCAATATTCAAGTATGATGGTCTTTGGTAAGTTGTGAAAAACAGCCTTTTTGAAGAGGTGTCAAAAGTGTGAGTTCAGGGTGCAGACAGGAGGAGTAGTCCATAAGGTGTGTAAGAGGCTGGGAGAATTTGGTGACCCTGCCAGTATGCAGTTGCTTCTCCTCTTTTCAAAAAAGCAAAGTAGTTCAAGCGTCCTTGCAGAAAGTTAGAATGTTTTTTCATTAGGCACCTCACACTCCACAATGCAACCTTGGTCTTCATTTGAGTGGGGAGGGTGGGTGGCATAGCTGAGGCTAGAATGATACCTAACCACTTCATTTTCAGTTCCTCATGGAAAGTTTGTGAATGCTGTCATTTATTTTGTTACTACAGTCAGTAGTATAGTCAGTACAGTCAGTAAGTGCAACATCCTTGCACTTTTTTCAAGTACTGAATTTCACTTCACTTGAAAACACAAAGCAATCTGGTGACAAAAGCATTTAAGAACAGATCAAGGGAGCCTTTTGCTTAGAAGTAGCCAGCAGGCACAGGAGATGGTGTTACTGCCTCAGGTAGTGAGTGCATAGTGGGATGAAGAAATGCCTTGAGGAATTTTGTGGCTTCAGATCATTATCTGCTATGTCTCCTGAAAGCTCCTTAAAATTCCAAACCAAATTCTAACCACCCCTAAATCTTTCACCATACAGTTTTATACCCCTCATTCAGCCAACTCCAGTCTTCAAGCAGAAGGAAAGGGGGTTTCATCTTCTAGAAGAGAGTAGAAGCAACTCTGGGAGTGGAAGATCATTCAGTATTTCATACTTTCTGGAAAGACTCTGATTTATGGGCTGTGGCAGACTTTGCTTTGCTTTGATGGATTTACACCTACTGAGGTTAGTACCTGCATCAGGGTAGCAGAAGGGATGTGTGCCTGCACCTCAGCCTTTCTAGTTCATATACAACACAGTGTTGTGTATCATCCTTCTCAGCTGTTTCAGATAAGATGCTATAAACTGGAATTGCTAAAGAGGGGGTACATGCTCTGGGGATAGTTATTTCTGGCAGACAGACAGGAGAGGCAAACTGTTGTCGTATCTTAAATTGCTGCCACTGTATCCAGTAG
>NW_010287403.1:0-7894 GCF_000700745.2 Antrostomus carolinensis
TGTCTACCCATCTTTTAAATACCACCTGGGATGATGACTCAACCATCTCACTAGGCAGTTTGTGTTGTTAAAGGAAGGTAAGATGTTAAAGGAGTGTAAGAAAGAAATCCTATATCTGTTCTCCTGCATGCCATCCTCTTCTGCTCAAAATGACTGGTATACTTGAAAATGAGCTTTCAATTCAACACATGGGTACATGTTTCTGTGCTTTGGTGTTAAATGGTTGATAAGGAAATGTGTTAAATGTGGCACCTTAAAATATATCAGGATCATTTAAACAAGGGGGTAAAGTGGAGGAGCTTGTTAACAGCACTGGGAAATTACAGAATCACAGAATTGCCTAGATTGGAAAATACCTATAAGATCATCAAGTCCAATCATTAACCTCACACTGACAAGCCCCCTAAACCATGACTAACCCATGTCCCTCAGCACTATGTCTAGAAGACTTTTAAATCCTTCCAGGGATGGGGAGTCCACGACTGCCCTGGCGCAACCCTTTCCAATGCCTCAGAACCCTTTCAGCAAAGAAATTCTTCCTCACATCCAATCTCAACTGCCCTTGGTGCAACTTGAGGCCATTTCCTCTTGTCCTGTCACTTGTTCCTTGGTTGAACAGACCCACCCCCACCTCTCTCCACCCTCCCCACCGGGAGTTGCAGAGAATGAGAAGGTCACCTTTGGCCTCCTTTTCTCCAGGTTAAACAACCCCAGTTCCCTCAGCCACTCCTCTTAATGCTGCAAGTTAACAAATTGGGGTCGTGAATGAAGAAGAAAGGATTGTATTGAAACTAAAACCAACCCCAACCGCAACGCTGTCAAACACTGATTCTGCCCTGCTGTGGAGAACTCTGGTTACAAGGGAGGAAGCCCTAAAAGGGTGAAAAATTAGGAAAAAAAAAAATCCTGAAATGAGGGGCAATGCATTTTCTGCTCACCACTGCAATTATAGTTAGCACTACCATGCAATGAAGGAAAATCTCTTTAACCAAAACTCCTCAAGTACCTTGTGCAGGAATGAGCTACGTTCTCACTGAAGGACAGGAGAGGTATTTTGGATGGTCCCTCAGGGGAGAGATGAAAGAAATAGCCATACCCAGCAGCACACACTGTGTTACCCTGCAGAGAAGCATATATGACTGTGAAAAAAGATTACCACAGGTTTATGGAAATTAAAATAAACTTAAGAAAAACCCAAAATAAAATACCAGCTGAGGTCCATTCAAATTCTGGTAAGTCTTGCTGCAAGAAGCTGGTACCTTGTTTCTGTGTCATCGATCTCATCCTGTTTTCACTCTGTCCTTGGGGCCAGTCTTAAAAAAACCCCTGTACTTAAGCCAAGCAATAGAAACAAATGAAAGAAAAATGGTATTGACATAATTCTTCAAGAAGTAAGAAAAAAAGTGTGTGGAAATCTTCTTACCCTTATAAAATCTTTTTTAAATAGAAAGGTGACGTCATGAAAGAAAGGTAAATCACAAACTACTCAGTTTATTGATTTACTTCTCAAACTGTATCTTTCTCATATCTCCCAAAGCAAATACAAAAAAAAGAAACAGCATTGGCATGAAAAAGTGAAACCCTCTAAAAGTCAAAAGAAAAGAGAGAACTACAGGATATGTCAGTGCTGAACAGCTAAACTTACTCAGACCTGTGGTAAATTACTTGCATTGGATTATTTTTAACAGGGTAAGTGAATAAACATGGGAAAATGTGCTGTAAGTTATCGTCACTTAATATCTCTTTCCAAGGAAATTACAGAGCTGCGTTCTTTGTATTATTGCAAGAGATTAAAAATAAGTGAACATAAGATCTGCCTGGCCTTAAAATTAGGAGTTTGGTACTTACAGAGTCTGTAACAAGTGGGCTATGTGGGAGGATGTACAGCTCCTAAGCTTGTCTACTCTAGGGCAAAAACCTGCTCTTACTTGCTTAAGTTGGACAGCAACCAAATTTAGTTACTTTTGGATGGTGTCCATACAGTGATGTTTTCATGTGTGCGTCTGGGCATGATCCCTCTCACACACCTTAGATGTGCACTGGTGCAGCCCCACCTCCAGTACTGGGTGTAGTTCTGGGCACCACAGGATAAAAAGGATCTAAAGCTGCTGGAGAGTGTCCAGAGGAGGGACACAACATTGGGGAAGGGTTTAGAGGGGAAGGGTATGAGGAGAGGCTGAAGTAGCTTGGTTTGTTCAACCTGGAGAAGAGGAGACTGAGAGGAGAGCTCATAGCGGTCTAGAACTTCCTCCCAAGGGGAAGAGGAGGGTAGGTGCTGATCTCTTCTCTCTGGCCACCAACGAATGCCAGGAGCAGAGGAAATGGCAGGAAGATGTGGCGTGGAGGGTGAGGTTGGCCATGAGGAAAAGGTTCTTGAGGTAGAGGGTGGTGGTGCCCTGAAACAGGCTCCCCAGGGAGGTGCTCATGGCACCAAGCCTGACAAGATTCCAGAAGCATTTGGCTAAGGCCTTCAGACACATGGTCTGAATGTTGGGCTTGTCTTGTGCAGGGTCAGGAGTTGGACTCGATGATCCTTCCAACTCACAACAGTCTATGATTTTATGAAAAATTTGATGCTGAAGTCCAGACTGGTAAACCTAGGCTCCCTTTCCAGGGAAAAATAAGGCATAGGCATGTCCAGAGGGCAATTTTTCTGGTCTATCCTTAGATAAGATTAATTGCTCTCTAGAGGTATTTAGTTCTCTAAGGGGAGACTAAGATGAGCTTTCTTGCAGCTATAAGAAGAGCTTGTTCTCTAAGATCAGGACTGACACCCACCACTACCATTCATAGGTCACCGGACAGTGTTAAAACACTAATGACTTTTTGGTCCCTGATGGTCCAAATCAAAGCTAAGCCTGGTGACCTAGAGGTGGAAGTCTCCATATACCAATTACTTTCTTCTGACCCATCCAAGTGTGTTCCCTGCAGTCGTGATCTCTGACATCTGTCAAGCAACAAAGAGACATCAATACCCAAAGCACTGCTTTCTCTATCCCCTGGTAAAACTGCTGCTCTTTCTGAAAGTGCAGCCACAGATCCTTTTCCTTTAACAAAACACTTCTGCAGTCCAGTCACATTATTTCCAGGATCTTTTACTTGCTACTCCAATCGTGCATTCTACAGATGATTCATAAGGAAAAAAACCTGCATATTTATTCAGCCAGCTAGTGGCTGGAGGGCAGGGGTTTTAGGCAAGCAGGGAATTTTGTGTGGAAATCAATTCTTTGTGGAAGTCAGTATATTATGAATGTCCATGCAACCAAAATTCCAGAGAGAAATTACCTCCCCGAGCATGCCAAATACCTGGAGGTATGCATTGCAAGTCAGTAAAATAAGGTGGCTGACATTTTAAGTGTCTCTTAACTGTACAACACTGTTAATGTAAATATTTAATTAATTTCTTTTAGACAAACAAGGCTCAAACTGTTGACCTTAAAGGTGACATTAAAGGTCTGGAGAGTGTGCCCAGCAACGCTTTCCATTTCAGAACCTGTCAGGATGCGAGGAGTACCCATAATGTGCTCTCTTCAACGTGTGCTCACCTTGCAGAAAGTTTTAGAAAAGATCTTGGTGGGGATGAAATAGTGAGAAACAATCAATGCCAAACAGATGCAGCTTCACCTCTTTGGTACTGTGGAGAATGGCTGGGTTGGGTGATATTGGGAAACAAATTAATTTGTCAGCAGTGTGACCATCAGTTTCTCCTCTGACATGGAAACACATGCTGATCTCCACCCCATTCATTCATTTAAACTGTTTCCCAGTCCTCAACAACATGGGATGAATGGAAAGGGAGGATGCTTGTTGAATTTATTAAACCCAGTCTGTACGTTGTTACGCATGAGCATTGCATGCTGGCTCTGGGATTTAAGGGCACTGAATGTTAATTGATAGGAAGTTACTACAAAAAGTCCAAGACCAACTGGACCCAAGAGAAAAAGATTAAAAACTAATAATTTGGGGGTTTTCCTGCCCACTAGAATAAAACCAAGGACACAGGGCATGCATTTCAGTGATAAAAGAACCAATATCAGAGGAGCATCTTCAGTTCTTCTTGCCAGTAGCATTTAAAAGGCAAGAAACCAAACTGCTATTGAAATTGTCTTGCGACACTAAAAAGCAATAACCAGAGCTTCCATAATGTATTAAAAAAAAACAACCCACAAAAAAAACCCAAGCCAACATAACCTTTTAATAATAATTTATAATTTTGCACTTATACTGTATGAGTATAAAATTTTATCTAAGAGCCTAATTCACAAAAGCACTTAAGAACTTAAGTCAAGTGGAAACCAGTGGGAATTGGGTCTCTGAATATCTTTGTAGGCTCAGTTCTGAGTGACTGCTGTGTCCCAATTTCCACACCATTTAGGAGACCACTGATTTTCAAGGAAATGTGAGCTCTTCAGTCACTGGTGCAAATTTAGGCTCCCAAGTAAATTGAGTAGTTATGAAAATATTATTGCAGGACTCACTATGGAAAGCTTAACCCATCATGCACTGAAGATATAACACAGTATGGACCTAGAGTTCTATTTTAATTGCAATCCTTGCCTTAAAGATTGCAGCCTGTAAGTTTAAAACCAGTAATTGCAAGATGGTAATCTGAAAACAAAAACCAAACAAATACAAAACCTGACAACCACCTAACATTAAAATCTAGAAGGGGAAATTTCTGTTGCATGTCATGGCCTGGAAACTAGACAGTGGGAAGATGAGTTTTTCCCATTACACTCTTCAAACCTCTCAATTAAATTAAGATTATAAACTTCTAAAGAGCAATATTCAGTCATTGAGCCATTTGATCAGATAAAAGATGCTGAAGCTCTGTTCCCTCATGATGCTAGACCAGCATCCCTTGCATTTAGTGATTATTAATTTGTACTAACAAAAAGTCCACAGGACACAGGTGCTTTGCTTCAAACAAGTGTGACTTTTTCTCTTAATATCCACGTTCTTTCATGTCTTCTGCTGAAAACTGCTTGGTAATGTAGAACAGTAAATGCAGCTAACAATTTTAAGCCAGGCAACTTCTTCATATTTTCCTTTTGCTGCTGCAACGCCTCAAAGAGCCCACTCTGAGAGACAGCCGACAATGAGGTTTATCAGCAGCCCTTCAAGGGCCATCTGCCTTGGGTAACACATCTTTGGAGAGCAGACTTAACCCTAATATTTGGGGACTCAGCCACAGAAGCAGCTTTGGGCATATCTACAAAGATATGTGAACCAAGAGAGCTAAACAAATGTGCTGAAAACCAACCACAGTCAGTTCACACATATCCATAGAGATAATTGCAGGAAACCTTTTCAAAAGCCGAGCCATCGGCGATCGAGTAGACAGCTCCAGGGTAAGAGAGTACATGATAGTATAAAACTCTATGTTTAGTGGAGCTGAAATTCATGTGATTCTGCCTAGTTGTTGTATTTTTTAACTATATTTGATGGTCTTAAAAATGATAAATATGCCCTTGAGGGAATTTCAGAAAAGTCTTCTCCTTCTTCCTTAGTATTATTGTCTTCATACTAACATAGGAAATGTGTTGGTCTCTTTTTCACCTTCAAATGTAGGTGTAATTCTTTCCTCCTGGAACAGAAGCCCAGGGGGCGATTAAGTCTTCACATACACTTAATAATTGGTTTGGTTTCTGTGGGTTAGCAACAGAACAGGTCAGGATTTTTTTTTATTATTATTTTTTTTTAATGAAAATGTGCGTTTGTCACAACTGAAACTGTGGTAAGAAAGGTCAGTCTCAATGAAATTCCAGACTTAAAATAGTTGGGAAGGAAAAATGGTTTGAAATCATTGAAATCATGTTGTTTTTTGTTTTTTTTCCATGAAACACTTAAAAGGGACTCTTTATTCTGAAATGTGAGTGACTTGAATAAGACAAAAAATGTATGAACTAAAAGAAAGCATTAGAGAATTAGTGAATAAAAAGATATTTACTGTGCTCAACTTTTTGATATGAGGGTTGTTAACCCATTAGAATTTTAAAAGTTCAATGTTTTATCACTATTTAGAATAGAGAAGCTTGGTTTCCTTTAAAATCAATGTCATTTCATAGGACAGGGAACGCATTCTTCTTCTCACCCTGAAATGCAAATCTTGGACTGTACATAAGTTGTCACTTTAAACCCAGACAGAGTTGCTTCTGATATGGCTGAGTTTTAGTGTGTTTGTCATCAGCCCATTAAAATTGAGGGGCTTTTTTTATAATGACAGAAGTGGGAAAAAAATTCTAGAGAAGCTGAGCCTAAACTTTTTCTAGTTTATATGAATCTATGAGTATTAGAAAATAAAACAACTTTTTGAAGTATCCCAGGATGAAGGATCCCACTGCAATATTTTCTTCTGCTCAAGTGCAGTAAAGTTTTCAGTAAAATAAATTTGACTGTAAATTTCATTTATTTTGTAATATGCACTTGTTTTAATATCCCATCACAAGCACAGTTTGACAGTTCAGTCAAGAAGGAAAATGTTGTGTATATGATCTCCCAGATAAATGAAGCTCTGTGTCTCTTTCTGATATCTTTGATTAGAAAGGAAATGTTACCTTTTATACCTGTACTCCTTACCTCAATGTGGTTGGCAGGAGCTCTGATGTAGATCCCTGCTGGTGACAGTGTCTCAATGTTGGATAAGCCATCTGTTCCAGAAAGGCCAGTCACTATGTTGTTACTGATTCTGTTCCTCTCTTCCAATCCTTCTCCTTTCAAAAAATAAAAATTTAAAAAAAAAAAAAGAAGAAAATAAGATTTTTTTTTAAGAAAAAGGAAAAAAGGGAAGAAATTAAAAAAATAGAAACAGAAATGTACATAAAGCTGGAAACCCACTATCATGCAAGTCACAGAACTGGCTGGGTTTTGCCCTGTCTGCTTTGTTGGCATGGCACACCTGGGAATTAGCTTTCCCTGTTAACTGTCTCTGAGTATATCACTGTTTTAAAAATACTTAGAAACGAGCATTTAACACACATGGCAGAAGGTGGCTATGTGATGGTGAAAGACTGCCATGACTGCTTAACACAGTGGGGCATAGCACAAAAAAGGGATGCTGTATGCTTCAGAAATGTCAGGAAGCTACAAGCAAGATCTGATCAACTTTGCAAATATGATTAAAAAAAAAAAAAACTAAACAAAAAACCCACCAGTTTCTGCCACAAAGAGCTTACATTCTAATGAGATAAAAACAATCAGGGAAAGGAATACTACAATACATATTCTACAAAGAGGCAATAGAGACCATGGTTCTGCAATTCAATAAGCACAAGACGCTATACCAGGTCTTATATATGAATATAACACCAGCCATACTGTACCCTAGGTTTATAGATAAAATAAATAAAGGGAATATTATAAAGCACATTTACAGTTGGATATAAAGTGATTCAGAGCAGGGAAGTGGCTCACCTATACACACACAGGCACGCTTCTAGCAGTACTAGAATTCAAAGTCCTGTCTACTTCTTGAGCCTCCATCCACTGCCCTACTTACATGTAAGAAAATTTCTGAATAGATTTAAAAATACCTGGTGCAACTGTGAACAAAAGTGAGGGTTTTGTTCCCCTAAGCAGTGAAGCATGAGAAGAAAGAGGAAAAATCAATCAACCGATTGATCACACAACTCAGAGTCATGGGGTGCCCCAGATCTGGTAACAGTATTGAAGTAGGAAGGAAAAAACCAACCTTTTAAACTACATCATATAGAAACAGGCCATACAATGGCAAAAGTGGACAGTTACATACAGGTCAGGTCCAAAAAAGGACATATCAGAACATGTCCTTTCACTATGGTCTTCTGGAAGCAGAATACAAAGTGGATCATCTCTATTCCATCCACATCAGGAGCAAATTAAATCTATTTACACAGAATCACAGAATGTTGGGGAT
>NW_010287404.1:0-9162 GCF_000700745.2 Antrostomus carolinensis
AGTGTATATATATATATATATACATTTATATATATAAAACACTATTATATTAATGTCTAATGGTGCCAAAGGGACAGCCATGCGCTCTGGCACCCACGCTGCGGGTCAGGTCACCGAGGTAGCTCCACGGTTTATTTTCCTTTGGCTGAGAGTTTTAACGATGAATAGAGGGAGGGGATCCGGGGTTGGGATGCTTCTGCCAAGAATGATTTGGAGGCCTCTTTATATTAGTCAGAGCTTTTTTATTCCTTACTGGAAACCTGAGAGGAGCTGTGCGCCCGATGGCAATGTTGCTCACAGGTCTGCATAATTTTCAAGTATCGCTCATGTGAGCAGCTTTGCCTTAATTACAGATTTATTTCTCACTGCTGTTGGATTGCTGTGTTCCTCATCCCTCAAAAAAGATGTCCTTGCCCCTAAGGAATGGGTGTGTGGTAGTGTTGAGTGCTTTTTTGGAGGGGGAAGGATGTCACATCACAGATGGTGGTATCACAAGGGGCTCGATGTGCTTGGCAGCTGCAGAAGAGGAGGAAGGGGTGTCTCACACCATGACAGCTCTGCACCATCTCCATGTGGGTCTGGGCAAGCACATGGATGTTGGGACCATCAAATAACTCCACCTCCTGGGGTGCAGGGAGAGGCAGCAACCCAGTGACACCGTCCCCCATCCTGCCCTGCCTATCAGGGAACCAGTTTGGGAACTGCCTCTGTGTTGGCCACGGATGAGCCAGCCCAGGAGGAGGTAGGAGACCACTTTGGATTGAGATCCTGGCACCACTGGGAGGAGGTAGGGTGGAGGGATGGAGACCAGCCAGCTTCCTAACTATGCAAACAACCCACACCCATGTTCGGTGTTTATCCTCGCTGAGCCCGTCACCATGGTATCTGGGCACCTTTTGCCAAGGTGAGTTGAAGCTGATGGAGCAGATCCTCTGCCAAACCCTAGGCTCTCTAGGCATCTGGGAGGTCTCTTAGATCAGCTGGATCTTCTGGAGTTACTGCTGCTGGGATAATCCCAATTGTTTTGCCTTTGGACCCCCTGCTGCCACCTGCCCACTCTCCCGGAGAGGAGAGGAGAGGAGAGGAGAGGAGAAGAGAAGAGAGAAGAGAAGAGAAGAGAAGAGAAAAGAGAAGAGAAGAGAAGAGAAGAGAAAAGAGAAGAGAAGAGAAGAGAAGAGAAAAGAGAAGAGAAGAGAAGAGAAGAGAAAAGAGAAGAGAAGAGAAGAGAAGAGAAAAGAGAAGAGAAGAGAAGAGAAGAGAAAAGAGAAGAGAAGAGAAGAGAAGAGAAAAGAGAAGAGAAGAGAAGAGAAGAGAAAAGAGAAGAGAAGAGAAGAGAAGAGAAAAGAGAAGAGAAGAGAAGAGAAGAGAAAAGAGAAGAGAAGAGAAGAGAAGAGAAAAGAGAAGAGAAGAGAAGAGAAGAGAGAAGCTGAAAAAAAGAAAACAGCAAAGAGGAAAGAAAAGCAAGGCAGTGTGGTTTTTTCTGCAAGGTATCTAGCTGAAAAAAAAAACCCAACCCCACAACCATTTTTAGTATCAATGTTGAGCAATTCCAAAATGGGAAATTTCCCCTCCTGCCCTACCAGCAAGTTGTTGCCCTAGTCTCTCGCTAGTGGTACGCAAGAGGAGATGAGTCACATCGGCTTATCCCTGTCTCCTGACTCCTGTGTCCCTTCCAGACCTTCTCCCCAGCCTTACAGTGGTGCAGACTTCTGGTGCTGCTGCCTTTCTTGCACAGCAATAATTGGTCAGGGGGATGAAACTCGAGGCAGCCTGAGATGCATTTGATGGCTTCTCGTTTCCTAGCAGCTGCCCAGCGATTGCATTACGGCTGCTTTTATAGTCTGCACTTGAGACTGAACACCAGCCCAAAGGGGACTCTGAAAGTCCACCTCAGATGAGATAAATACCTCCGTGCCACAGCTAGACATTGGAAATACTAGAAGGGGAAGGATTGCAAAAGAAATGGGTCAGATTTGCTTTCTTTATCATCAAGCCCAAGTCTCGCTGCCTTCAGTCTTTAGGAAGGTGTTGGTTAATCATAGAACCATGGAATTGTTTTGGTTGAAAAAGACCTTTAAGACCATCAAGTCCAACCATAAACCCAACACTGCCACGTCCACCTCTAAACCATGTCCCTCAGCACCACATCTACATGTCTTTTAAGTACGTCCAGGGATGGGGACTCCACCACTTTTCTGATGTTGTTTTTGTGGATGAGACAATGTTTTCCATGGACAAGAGACAGGTCACAGCCCCTTCAAGGTGCTAGGGGCTTTGGGAGCTCCAAGCTCCCACATGAGAACATCTGTGCATCCCCAGGCAGAGCAAAAGCTTGTGATTTACATCCAGGCCCAAGTCTGGTTCACTTTTGGCAACTTCTGCCCCTCTTAGTCTTGTCTAAAGAGAAATTCTTAAAGAGATTAGCACCTCTGCACCTTAATTTCCCTGGATGTAAAATAAGTCAGTAGTCACCTTCCGTGGTCTTGGTCTGGTTTTGAGAGGATTTAGGGATGCTCTGGGTATAGGGTGGTAAGATGAATGTTCTATCGAAAGAGGATCAGAGGTTTTAGACTCGTGGCTGCAGAGGAGCAGGCAGGTTGCAATATTCCAGCCTTTCCACCACCGTGCACATGCACTTTCCAAACAGTTTTGTTGCAATTAATTACGACGTAATTAAAGCAGAACGACAGTGCTAACTAAGGGCAAAATCTTGTGAAACAAATAACGTTTGGGCTGATTTTGTAATTGCTTCAGGTTCCCCAGATACAAATTACACTGTCAGGGCTCCTGATTTATGGCAGAGCGATGTACGTACAAATAACTCGGGGCAAGAGTTGCCTGCGTGGGTTGCAGGTGTGGAGGTCCATGCCCCATCAGTTCTCCTTGTGGGTGACCCATGAAGTCTGTGGTTCTCCTTGAAGTGTGGGTTCTCCTTGAAGAGTAGGTTCTCTTTGAAATGTCCCATGGCCAGCAGGACATGGGTGGAACCGACTGTCCCCCTCTGCTTCATCCCCAAGGCTTCTCATGTGGTTTCCTCACCAGAGAGGTGGCAGTGCTGTTCTGGGTGCAACTCCATCCTGGGCAGAGGGACACAGCTGGTGACAAGCCAACAATGGGAACATGGTGGGCAGAGGCATCTCATTCATCCATGGTGGTCCAACCTATGGGAAAACATGGCTGATGGAGCAGTGTAGCTCTTGGATCCCAACTTCTTCATGCTTGCAGAAAGTCCAGCCGTGTGGGTGAGCAAGCAGGGCTTGGCTTTGCTAAATCACAAGCAAATTGTGCTGCCTGATTCTTCTCAGGCTATCTGGTGGGGCCATGATACATGGCGCTGGAGCGTGGTGACTCAGCTGGGGAAGGTGACCTGCAAAGGGAATACAAAGAGGTTGTGCCCTTATCTACTTCTCGGAGGGAGACCAGGCATTTTGTTTTATAAATTTGTTTCCTCCAGCCATGCTGGGAATACTGCACTTTGTTTTCGTGCAGGAAGTCCCTTTCCAGATTAGAGAACTGGAGTGGGTGTTTTCTCGCCTTTAATTCAAAGGAGTGAAGCTGTGAGTTTTTAGCAAAGAAATCCTGTCTTGCAAGCATTGGGAGGTCATTTGAGTTAATGCATTTCAAGAAATGCAAACAAAAACCCCGAAGTATCCAGACATCGCTGCCTGGATGTTAAAAATAAGTGAGGAACGCTTCTGAAAAAGTCAGGAGATCAAGTGAAAAACAAGGAGATGAACTAAAACCATCAGTTCTTACAATTAAACCCCTCTGTGTTCATTTGTTACCACTGAACACTGGGGTTTGGGTTGTGAGTTACTGTCTGCTGGTGTCCCAGTGCCTGTGTGAACCCGCTTGGTCACACCAAGGGCTCCTCATGGGATTCAGCTGTGGAGGGATAATCTCTTCACCACGCACCATAAAATCCCGTGGAGCTGGTGAGCATCCTTTGCTGTGGGTCATGGGTGGCTTCCTGGTGTACCTGGAAAGCTGTGGTGGTTCACAGCACCATCCCAGCTGCAGCTCAGGGTTGAACATCTTCCCCCAGCAAGTTTTGGCATCAGGTACCAGTGCCCCCCACCTGCAGCACATCCCACCAGCAGCCAGGCTCCTGCTCCGAATACTAAATCCTGAGACAGAGAGAAGGAGCTGATTAATTTGAGCCCGCGTTGCTCTTATCCTGGTTTCAAAGTAATTGTCTCTCTTGTCCACAATTTTCTCTCCTTACATTTCACTGCATATTTATTAGGTTTTTTTGTGAGGCTATCTGCAGCCACATTAAACCAATTTACTCCTTGAAATGTCTGACCTTTGATCTGCCAGCCACTGCCTTTCGGAGCCAGAAAAAGAGCCTTTAATAACGTGTCACATGAAAGGCTTGCTGCAGAGCCTGTCACTTGCACACCCGAACTCTAGTTAATAAAGTATCGGATGAATCAATTATTGCCTAATAATTGTTACCTATATTTTTGTGCTAAACAAAGAGAGTATTTTTCCCCCCTCTTTTCCCAGTCACTTTATAATCTCCCACAAGAGAAAACTAATAAGGAGAATACATATACACAGCTATAAGTAATTTTTCTCAAGCAACATCTTCAACCTTTGTAGCCAGTTCTGATCCTAGCAGACGCAGGGCTTTTTGCAAAGGCATTAGGCTGTCTGGGTGCATCTAATTTTAGGAGTCCCTGCAGCATCCCTGCATGTTCTGCCATGTGCTGTGTCTCCTGAGCCCCTCCAGCCATCCTCTGCAGCAGGCAAAGGAGAGGAGAGGGGGGTTAGAGGGTTGCAAAGTGCTTTTCTGGGGATATTTCAGCTGTTCTCCAGGCAAGGGCAGTGAGGCAGGAGGGGTGTCATGACTTGTCCATCACAGCAAGGCTGGAAGCTGCTACCCCAAAGACCATGCTTCTTACCATCACCTCCCAGCACCCTGGGCACCTCCCGATGTCCTTGTGCCTCAGGGCTGGATGCTCCTGTATCATCGCTGGAGGAGCTCCAGGGGTGATGCCTCACCTCCTAATCCATGGAAAGGATAAAGTAGAGTAAGAGCCCCTTCCAGTGAGCTGGCACTACTGGCACAGCCAGCTTTTCAGGCCTTGAAATTGGGAAGCTCCCATCCAGCCACACTGGCTACCTTTTAATTTACATTCTTATCATGTATCTGAAGTGACCAATATGTTATCTCTTATGTTATGGAGCCATTGAGCTCTCTGTGGTTTGCTGAGAAAAATAGAAGCAGATGTGGCCAACCTGCTGTTGAAATAAGGACATGGGGACAGAGCTGGTGGGATGCAACAGAGCTCCTTCAAGGGTCTCTGCAGCTTCTGGGCACAAGACAGTGCTGCCCTCAACCCCAAGCAGTCACCTATAGCATCTCACACCGCATCTGGGACCTCTTTTTGTCAGACTGCTTTTGGGGATGGTGGAGAGCATGGTTCAGGTCCTCATGGAAGCCAGAGCATCCACAAAGTCCCAGGGGTACAGGACCCACTGCTCAGGCAGCGAAGCTTTGCTCATGCTTTGGGGAGAGGTCCCCCTATAGCATTTTGGTAGGGACATCGATCCTGCTTCTGCTGAAATCAGCAGCGAAGCTGGATTTCACAGGGGTGAAATAATGGGCTGGTGAAGTTTAATCACAGCAATTACAGTTTCTGTCACCTGCAAGGTTCTCCGATGCATCACTCTGAAACAACGTCTTGCCCAGGAGCTCCATTTCATTCCCAGTGACATCTTGCCAGGGCAGGAGCAGACAGCCATCCAGAGGGGAGCACGCCTGGGTACCGATCCATCCTGGAGGTGGCCTTGGCAACACACTTCAGCATTTATGTATTATTTATTTTCCCTGACGCTTTTCATCTCTTACGTAGCTGCTTAACAGCAGCAGGCTTTCACAAAGTGATGGAGAAGGGCTGAAAAATGCAGGAGGCAACCCAGGTCTCCTCTCTCTCTGCTTTAATCTTCCCGGGATGACTTCTCACTTACCATATGGGGAGGGACGTGCTCCTGACATCCCCAGCCTGCAAAACACGGCAGCGTTGAGCAGAAGCAAAGTCTCGAGTTTCAGGGGAAGGAGAAACCATCTGCATTGCTCTCTAGCACATCTGTGCTCATTTGGCTCTGCGAGGACTTGGTTGCAGGCCTGTAGGATTCATCTTCAGAAAGGCTGGTATTAATTGGTGTTGAAATAGGAAGCGTTAAAAGCTGGGTGAAGAAGAGGTGAAGAAAAACAGGGAAGCTTGGAAATACTATGGGCTGATAATTCTTTCCATCACTCTTGAGAGTATTAACAAAGTTGATGGTTGAAATCGTTACTGTAGGAGGCCATCTGCTAGGCTTTGCCTACCATGAATTGGGAGGGAAGGTGGAAGTGAACCTTGCTGAGAAAGTTTCAAACTAAATCCCAAATTTGGGATGAGATTCAGATGGTCCTGAAGACCTTCATAAACCGGCATTTCTTATCCACATTAAAAAAGTAAATGTACCAAACTAGGTCTCATTCTCTGTATTGTTTTCTCCATTTCAGCTGGAGACATCTAATCTACCTTCCAACTTTAATACTGGCTCATGCTTTGTGCCTTCATCTCTGCCAGCCCAAGGAAAAAAATCATGATCAGGGGCACATTTTATCCAGGAATGTTTCCAAATTGAGCTTCAGAGGGGAAGTTAGCCTGGAATAACACAGGGATGAGGAGAGGGACCTATGTTAGTCCTGGCCATGAAATGTCATGCTACCATATTGACCTGCAAATCCTGTCCTGGATGACCCCACAGAGGCTTTCACCTTGTCCTTGGGTTTCTCAGAAATCAATGCTTTGCATTCATACCTCCCAGCAAGGAGAGCCTTGCCATCGTGAGTTGATTCTCCCTAAAATGGTGCTGTCACTTTTACCTTCACGTTTTACATTTGACATCCTGCAGCATCCAGGTGAGAGCAACCCAGCCGAGATGCTCCACATTATTTTCCAGCCCTAATTCCAAGCTTGTGGCCCCTGCCACACCCCATCTCTGCAGGCAAGGGGGAATTCAAGCCTTTTTGACCTTCAGTTTTCCTCCCTGGGAGATGAAATTAATACTCCCTGCCATACCTTGCGGGGATGCTGCTGGGATTAATTAGCTAATAGACCAAATCTCACTCGCCTGCCTCCATCAGGGCAATTGCCATGTGGCTGAGTCTAACATTCACCTTTCCAATGACCACAGAGGACTTTGGCTTGGGATGGCTGGGATTTTACCATGACTTGGGCAGGAGCATCCCATGGACCCCACCATGATCCAGCCCTGGGGTGGCAAAGGGCTGAGGCTATTCCAAAGATGCTGCAGATGCCTCCCTGCAGCCCTGCACTGTATAATTTCCAGGCTTACAGTGCTTTCTCTGCTAAGGTAGATTTGGTTTCTATTAATAAGGGGATAATAGCACGGGAAACCTGGCTACAGGATGGCCCGTACCCAATTACTGCGGTCGCTGGGCTACAGCAGCCTCTTCCCTGCAATTATCCCACCTCACGCTGGTGCAGCGCAGCTCTCTCTGTTTTATTCTTAGTAACAGAGCCCCAGGCAAGGTCAGGGGGGGTCCCTGCAGCCCAAAGTCCCTGGTTAGGGGATTCAGGAGCTGAGATGGGGATGACAGAGCTACCTGAGTGTGAGCCATCAGTGGAGGAGTTGGTGAAGACAACATAGAAGCAATGTCCCCCCAGCTCTGGTGGATGTGGTCATGAGGCTGGCAGGAAGGCAGCGCCCTGTTTTGTCCTTGTCCCAAGACAAGTGGTGCAGGTGGGGGGTCTTGGTGACCCTCATGGTCACATTGGCCGCTGTGGGGTCCATAGCAATCAATCAGCCTCATTTTGGGGGGGGCAGAAGATCCCAAATCAAATCAAGACATGGGTAAGTGGTAGACTTGTCAGGTTTACAGTTGGACTTGATGAACTCAAAGGTCTTTTCCAACCTAAATAATTCTCTGATTTAAGACTGGACATGATACTTGATCTTGCTGCCAGTATACAATGGGTGGTATGGGTTTGCACCCACTGGGAATTGGCCCATCCAGCTTGGCAAGCCAATGTGGGAATCATGGAGGCAGGAGATGCAAAAGGTGATCTAGGGGTTGGGGTTTGGGAAACCCAGGGTGAGTTTCTTTTCCAGCACATTCCCTATGTGTCTGTCAGAAGCCACTTTGCTTCTTTATCCCTCAGCTGGGTATCCGTAAACACGGATAATAGCCTGACAGAGGGATGCAGTGAGAAGGAATACATTACAGCCAGGGAGATGCTCAAAGGCAAGCTACCCAAATCACTCTAAAAACATGGAGGACCCTTCCTAAACCTGTGTTGGTTGCAGAAAAGCAGAGAATGGAAAATATATGTCAAGGATAAAAAGTGATGCTTAAAGGGCAGGAATAAAGCCTTTCTCGTGAGAAAAGCCCAACTCTAGTCTGTGCTGTTTCAAATTAAGTTTTCGGTTTCCTAAAGGCAGCAGACAATGCTACACTCAATTCTCTCCCCACTGTCATTAAAACTCGAGTGTGTTGTCTGGATATAGTATTTTGCCCTACCTTAAGAGCTCTAATCTTTTTAGGACCATTTCTTGCCTCTATCTGCAGACACTCGAAAGCCTCCTCGACCACGGAGTGAAATACAATCCCTGTCTTGGGGAGCTTTACCTCCCCTTTGTCTTCCGCAAAGACAGAAGGAAAATAACCACTTAACAAATCTGCCAGGTCTGAATTTTCTCCCTCCCTCCATCTCCCCTTTTGCAGCTATCATTTGTCCTGGGTTCCTTTCTCCTGGTACCACCCTCCTGTTGCGGGGGAGATGGCGAGGAGCCTTTTATTGTTTGCTGAACAATTCCCTGCAATTTGCTGTCCACTATTTCTTTCGGGCTCCTTTAATCCTTTTTGCACTTGCTGCTGCTTATTTTCAGCTTGCATGCCGTTCTTGTTTCTTCCCAAAAAATGCTTGTTTTGAAAAGCCCCTCTTTGCTGCTGATGGTACCTTTTTTTTTTAAGCATCCTTGGTTGCCTGTGAAGCCCTCCCTGCCCTCTCCTTCCCCCAGCACCCTGCCAGGCTGGGTGTTGGATGCAATGAGCTGCCATGATCAGCTTTCCCAACTTTCCTTGTTTTTCCCTTGGGAGATCTCCTCCAGACCTCCCTGGAAACTGAAGGCTGTGCTGCC
>NW_010287405.1:0-1200 GCF_000700745.2 Antrostomus carolinensis
TCCGACATTCGCTAATTTTGCACCATCCTCGTCGGCTCCCCCGAGAAAGGCTTGCTCCTGCCCGACGGGTGCGGGCCCAGCCCCGTGTGCTGGGGTTCTGCAAGGAGGCAAGGAAGAGAGAGCCAGGGGCCCCGGGTGGGGGGGCTCGGGGAGGCCCCTGGAGCCGGGTTGCAGCAGCATTGCCGTGTGCCGGCTCCCCACACCTGCCCACGCCACGCCTGGGGCGCTGCCCCACTCTCAGGTGGGGAAACTGAGGCACAGGCACACAATCCCTCCGGGCTGCACCTCCCTGGTCCCCCTCCACCCGCCCCGGAGCCACCCAGCAATCATACACAGAGGGCTAATTAATTATCACAATTAAGCTTTCGGGACCCAGGGCTGAAACCCGGGGCGTTGCAGAGAAAAGCGAGGAGGAGCACACGACACCGAGTGCAGCAATGTGTGTCGCGTCCGACCCACGCGTGTCCCTAGGGACGAGGGGCAAAACCACCTTCCCACAGGGTTAACCCTTCCCTCGCCGGCGGTCTCGGGGGCCCGGGTTTCAGCTCTAAGATCTCAGCCTCATCCATCACCGAGTTAAAAAAAAAAAAAATCAAGAGGGAAACCAATACAGACAAACACACCAAGACTCGAGAGTGGCGACCCTTGGAAAAGGCAGGGTCCAACCAGATATGAATCATTTTTCTTTGCATACTTTAAAGGAATTACTAGTGATATGCACGGCTGTCACTGCAAACTACATTTATGGATTTGCAAGTCATTTCCATAAATCAGCTGCATTGGATCCATCAGAAGAGCGGAGCCCGGCGTCGGTGCGAAGATGATGGAGCTCTCTTTGAACGTATAATGAAGTGTTCCAAGGGCTGCAGTTATTTTTCTGCTTGTTAAGGATTTTTTTTTTTTTTTTAAGGGGGAGGGGGGCCTTTTCGAATTTGATTTTAAATTAAAACGTCGCCAAGAGATGTTTTATTGGTGATCACCCTTATGATAAATTTATGCTTCAATAATTACTTTTCACGGGATATCGATTTCCTCTGGCAAAAGCCTTTCTCCCTCCTTCCCAATCCCTGACTCCCATTTCCCGAACAAGGCAGCGCTCCCCCCGCTCCGCCCCACCCGACGACGGCTCCGCAGGCAGGAGCACGGGTGGGGCTGGGGGAACCGAGCGGCCACGGCCGGGAAAGGAGCGAGGGTGCGGCC
>NW_010287406.1:0-639 GCF_000700745.2 Antrostomus carolinensis
AAACCATTCTATGATTCTATGATTAAATTTTTGCCCAGATGCTGGTTGAACAACAGAGAAACGAGAAGACATTAAATCTCAGGACTCTTTGCCCTTGATCTGGGGACACGGAGAGCTCTGATACCCACCCACAGCCCCCAGGTGCGATTTTCTGGAGGATTTCCCACTTTTTCCACAGAAACAAGCATCAGTGGTGGGACTCAGAGCTCGGTGCTCAGCTTGCACTTTGCCAAAAGCCAGAAAAGCTCAGCTCACACAGCAACTGGGGCTTTCTTTAAATGTCATTTTTAATATTTAATCACCCTGGATGGCTTTAATATTTACAGCATAAGCCATTTCATTGAGAAGTTAAATATAAAACCCAGATATTTAAGGAAACTGATTCAGAGCCACATAAATGTAATTGCACTTAACGTGACCTGGGAATGAAATCGCACACGGTACGGGGAGGGGGGGAGGTTCTGCATGATGTTTAAACCCCATTTCTGCTCAGGGAATCTCTTGCAGAATGTTGCCTGGATAGATTTCACTAATGCTGAGTTGTACAAGCAATCCAAAGCACCAGGGTTTAAAAGAAGAACTAATGAGAAGTATGTATACTTTACTATATATATATAGATATAGATATAGATATATATA
>NW_010287406.1:699-1088 GCF_000700745.2 Antrostomus carolinensis
TTCTAAACTGCCCCTTTTTGGCTGAACCAGCCTCTTAAAATGCATTTCCAAAAAAAAAAAAAAACAACCCAAAAGACATCATTTTAAGGCAATAAGAAGTAAAAGAAAGGCAATAAGGAGTAATACACAATACCATCTTTGTAACAATTAAGTTGCATAAATACCCTGATGTTAAGCAATTATTAATTGAGTGCATTTCTGTTATTTATCTATATGTTTATATATAATATAATATAACATTCCAGTACCTGAAAGGGCTCCAGGAAGGCTGGGGAAGGACTTTGGACAAGGGCAGGGAGTGACAGAACAAGGGGTGATGGCTGGAAATTGGCAGAGGGGAGATGGAGATGAGATGTGAGGAAGAAATTGTTTGGTGTGAGGGTGGTGAG
>NW_010287406.1:1129-3462 GCF_000700745.2 Antrostomus carolinensis
TGAAGGTCAGGCTGGATGAGGCTTTGAGCAACCTGGTCTAGTGGAAGGTGTCCCTGCTGATGGCAGGGGGGTTGGGACTGGATGAGCTTGAAAGTCCCTCCCAACCCAAACCAGTCTGGGATTCAATATCAAACTATTTCAACCCAAACTACAAACTCCTCACACAGATATTTGCTGTGAGAGGAGGTTCATCTCCCCTGCCCCCTCAACTCACAGCCATCCAGCTTCGCTCCATCCCTGTCCCACGCTTCCAGTCTTGACCTTGGTCACACCACCAAACAAGCTGCTCCAGGAGGAGAAGACGTTTTGCTTTAAGGACCAAAACAAGCTTTAGTGCTGTCCCTGGAATAGTTTCTCTTCATAAGGAGCAGGGAAACACACAGTTTCATCTTTGATTAATCAAGAACCGAAGCAAAACGCCCATCTGTGCCAATGTATGGTCTGCAGATGGTTTTGTTAATGATTTTGGGTCCAGGTCTTCCCATAGCATTTTTCTGCAAAGGACAGGAAAAATTCAAGCCAAATGTAGCTCAGAGTGGCCCATTTTATTTCCCCTCTCTGAATTTCTACAAGGAATATCCCAGCCAATATCATTGCCCTTTTCCTCAAAGATGTGGGCTCTGTTTTCTCCCATAAATACCTCAAAAATGGCAAGTGAGCAGCTGGAAGGGGCCAGGTTTCACCTTCCATTTTGCCATGACACAATAACTTGGAGAAGTATTTAGGAGGGGAGCAGAGATCCCAGCATGTAGCCAGCCCTCCCCACATACTTTGGGGTTATACATCGTGATGAATCAAGACAAGAGCAAGGAGAGCAACAGGGGCCCTTTTTCTGGCCATAATAAATGAAAGCAGAGGGGTATTTTTTCTTTCCAGTTGACAATCCAATAACACAGCAACACGGTCACAAATCATCACACCAAAGAGGGATTTCTAACCCCTGCCAAAGCTCTGCTCTGTTTGTGGAAGCGGGATGAACGATACCTCTCAGCATACACCCCAGAGAGTAATTTTTTTTTCAGATCAGCAACAAAAATACCATCATGTTTTTGACCCACTATTCAGCTATAGTCCGAGGAACATGATTAATGTATTCTTCTCCATATCAAAGCAAAATAACTCAAGCAGAGCAGACGATTTCTATTTACCAGGGGAGGCAAGGAAGGAATTAAGGTTTGCAGAGGAGCCTCCCACTGTAGCTTGGTCATACTGGGCTGGTTGCCCACACAGCAGGACTTCCCTGGAAAAATCACTGCAGGAGGATCCTACCTCACTTAGGAGCCATAACAATAACCATGAGGACTTCCAAAACCATCCCCAATAGTTCTGAGGAAGGGGAAAATGCTGCACACGGCTGAGAAACACACATTATCACACCTCACATCACAGGTTAAGGCTGAAAAACAACGTGCTCTGTACCCAGCCAAGAGACGATGCTCCGGATGATTTATCGTTACTGGGTTTTATTTAACAGGGATGTGAAAAAACTGTCAAATGTTTTATCAGCCGTGGCAGTTGGGGCATGATACATGCTGATATCAGCTGAAGATTATAAGGCACTAGTATAAAGTCTTATTGGAAAGAGAATGGAAGCTGGAAATCTTGGCTAGCGATCGCTCCTACCTTTGTAATGAGTTTCTGGACCAGTAAGGGTGAAATTGCATGCCAAAAAAACCACGTAGAATTTATCCCTTGTTTAAACACAAGCTGGCAACCCAATTATTATTTTCAGAATCAGAGAGTTTAAGTTCTCAGGGCATTATTGAACAAATGCTTCTCTCATTTCACATCACGTGGCGAAGCGTGCTTTAATGAGCAGGGAAACCCACACCAAAGTCTCACAGCTGGGTAAGGAGAAGAGGCTGACAGCATCAAGATGGGTTGTCTGATCCCACACCCTGCTCCTCCCTGGGACAAGGATGCTCTTGGTCAGCCTTGGGTGTCATCACATGGTTTGTGCTGCTTATGCTTTTGAACCTGAAGATAACAGAGCGCGGCAATGGTTGCCCAAATCACAGTATTCCCCTCAAAATGCACACATCTGCTGGGGTTCCAAACTTAAGTCTGCTTGAAAGGTTGGGGGAAAGTGAGTTTACCTTCGAGATACCCATCTAAACTGAGAAACACTTCTTGAGCATGGAGATTAATTAACAAGAATGACACAGGACCCAAAGAGCAAAGACCTTCTACAGGAAGCAAACCTCTAGGACAGCACAACACAACCCCAATACCCTACACAATACCCTGAAATAACTTAGGGATGCCCCAAGCACAAATCCAGGCTGGGTGGGAACGGATGGAGACAGCCCTGAGGAGAAGGACTTGGGGTGCTG
>NW_010287407.1:0-6014 GCF_000700745.2 Antrostomus carolinensis
GGACTGCTGTATTCCCTTTGGGACTGCTGTGCCGTTTGACAGGGGACTTTTCACGTGTCTCTGGAGCCCTGCCAAGGGCCTCTCAAATACACCCCTCTGTGACTCTCTGATCTTTTTAATCAGACATCATCTAGTGTAAGGAGCAGAGTAGCTGCAGTCTGTTGCTCTAATTTTTTGAAGACTGTGCAATTAATTGAAACATGGTGGAAAAAAAATTTTTGTATAAGGTTTATAAAATCGAGGTCTTGCACGATTAAGATGCATGAAACTAGAAACTATCATTACCTCTCCCTTTCCATATCACTTTCCTATTTGTATAGAACTTCACATAACAAATGCAGATTTTTAAACTGCAGATTTAATTTCCCTGCTGTGTTTGCACTATGTAGATGGTGACAGAAAAGGGGAGGACTGAGAAACCTTTTTTTAATTTCCCCCCCAAGACTATTTGGATCAAAATATAAACAGTGTATATAATGCCAAATGTATTTGTACTTAAAACTCCTCCAGGTTCAATAACGCAAAAACAGGTAGGGACTGTTGTTAAAATACAGTTTTCTTTCTGAAATCATAACCATGAATTGAATCAGGTAATTAAGAATCAGAATTTGACTGTGCAAAGGTCAAAGAAAGGTTTCTAATTATATTGTAATTTAAATAAATCTTTCGCTCAAAGTAGGACTCTGTGAGAAAGGCTATTTTTACACTTAAATTTTAGAGCAGATCTCTTTTCTAGTAAAACAATATACTTCTAATAAATCTCTGTGTTTCAACAATTAACTTTCAAAACTTTGGTGTCATAGGAGCCTGCTCTTTATATGTTTTTTCCTCTATTGGAAGCATCTCAATTTTTGCAGCTTTAGTTTTGGATGGCTAGTTAGAGTTAAGTAGTTTAGTCCAAGAATATTAGAGTGGTTTTTATCATTGTGATTGGACTGTTCTGTTAATGGTTTACTTAAAACAAAGATATATATGTGCTGTGGAGCTTGCTGGCCAGTCATAACTATCTGGAGTATTTCAAGTATTTCTGGGTTTTCACTCACAAGGATAAGAACATCTGCAGCTGGCTGTCCTTTCCACTGTCTCTTACTTCTGGCTTAAACATTTCTCTTGGAATTCTCAGGCGATTTGGGGATGGCTTTTTAAACTTTCAGTTCCAGGGTAATTGCAGCTTGACACCGAGCAGGCTGTTCTGACTGGTACTGTGCAAAAAGACTCCAGTGCAAAGCCCATTAAAGTGAGCGAAGAGGCTTCCGAAGCCGCGACTCAACTGTCACCTGCGTGACCCACCCCGCTCACGGATGGCAGGAAACTATTCATTTCAAACTCCTTTCCTTACCACTGCCAATGCGATAAGGAAAACATTTATTTAGTGATTTAATTTGTTCTACGCATTGTTAGTTCCTCTAAGGAGTTATTGATTTTTATCCCACTACAAAAATGAAGTTAAAAAAAATGCTGTAATACTGTTTATAGGGGATGATTGTTGATTTGCACTTTGCTGTTTCTCTAGATGGCCTAAATTCAGAGTCAAGGCTACTGGATCCCAGTTGGACATGGTGAACTATAAGTTTTATTGTATCCCCATTGGATGCACTTGAATCTGTTTAAACCTGGCATTTAATTAATTACTTGAGCTTAAAAATTAATTCTAAATCAGTAAACTCATTTAGGAGTATTTACAAAGGAGTTTGGACGGGCTTAACTGAACGGATCATAAAGAATTATTAGTTACACAACTCGAGAGGTGTGGATTGTGCCCCGGCTCAGACTGCACTGTAACACCAAATTCCTTTCCTGTGAGCTTTACGGGGTGGTTGCTGCCAAGTCACAAGAGTCCATAAAGGCACACACAGTCCAGTGTACACTCAAACCCATAGGAAGTGTCTGGACAGAAAAACATCTTGCTGGACATTCTCTCCCATTCAGCACGTGAGAGTTCACCTCTCACAAGCATTTGTATCTGGTATTTAACGTTCCTGAGCTAGGCCTTAAAAATAATCGCTCTTATCAAAGAGCCTATATAACTAAGTGAGATGACTGAGATCACTGATTTGGTTATTTTGCTACTTGAAGAATTGATTAATTATGATACAGAGCAAGCAGGTATCGAGCTAAGTGACCTGGCTGGTAACACATACTCTTCTGTCTTAGAGAGAAAAACGTGTTCTCTGTTTCCTTCCAGCTCCTGGCTTTTATCACTGAAACAACCAAGAACATAAAACCTCAACATCATAACACTTCCTGGGAATGTTGTCCATTGCCTCAGTAACCTCCCCTCCAGCCAGTGAACACACTGACACTGCAGCGGGGCAGTTGGAAATGTCGGCCTGACAAGTGCCAGCTTAATTCAGTGCTGTAGGGCAGAGCATGCCAGCAGTTCAGTATCTCTTTTCTTATTTGTCTGATTTTTTAAGAGACAAAGGACATGCAGAAACAGGAGAACAGGAAGCCCTTTACAGTATCATAGATAAAATGCTGCTTGCAGTTCTCTTTTTGTTTTCCAAGTAATGACACAAAGGTTAAAACGTTTTTCTCTTTCTTTCAGACTGCATTTTAAAATATTTCCAGGCACTTTGTCTTTTTTATCTCCTGAGAAACTTTGAATAAAAATGTAAATGAAACATAAGGAGTTTGACACCTCACATGAATCCAGATGTGTATTTAACAGCACAGAGCTTGCTAGGAAGAATCCATGCAAGATTTTCTGAGCTGTGAAGAAACATTCTTGCTGTATGTGTGCATCCCTTAATCCACTGTTACCTTTTTTTCTTCTATACCCCAGAGGAGCATAATTCAACATTAAAAAACCTCTGTCCAAAATAGATAATAAAAACAAAACCCCAAAGCACAGTAGGTAAGACGATGTACAAATAAGAGCAGTGATGTAACAGGAATCACAATCCACAGAGCTCCTTCTAATCATTCAGAGGAGCACAGGGCATTGTCACCTCTGCTGTGAAACCCCCGAGCTCAAATGACTTTGTTCAGGTTCCTGAAGCTGTCTGGCAGCCAGCCCTGCTGACAGCGGCTGCGCGGCTCAGCGCGTGCTGAAGGTGTTTGAGGTGGTGTCCCCGCACATCCAGGGCACCTGGTGTTTTGTTTCCATGGCCATCCAGTGAGTGCCACGTGCATGTTCACGTCCAACGTCAGGGACTTGTAAGGCCTTTCCAAAGCCAGTGGAACTCTGCTGAGTAAGTCCTCGTCCTTTGAGAAAGGCTCTCGCCTGTTCCAGCTCTTCCCAACTAGGTAAAGTATGTGAGCTCAAAACTGCCCGAGCAGTCTGCTCTTTGTTAGGCCCACGCTTACGCACGTTGGCCAGCTGACCTGCTGGAATAAATAAGTTCACAGGACTCTCATGCTAAGTTTTTTTTTCAAAGTAACTTGAAAAGTATTTAAACTCTTTATTAAAGCAGCTTATTCTCCACAGCAGCTATGCTGGGCAAAGTTTCTGCTTATTTTGGGTCCAGAATTGCCTCTCTGGAAGAATGCCTTTTTCAAGGTCTTGATCACCTTCAGTTTGATTTAAGGGATAAAATTAGTCTCTGACTAATTCTGAAACTAACTGAAGAGCAATAAAAATGTTTTGTCTAAGGGGACTTGTTTCCCAGATAAAATCAGTAATCTCAGCCAGATGCACTGCTTGGGCAGCGCGCACTGGCTGTCCCTCAGACAGAGGCCTTGGCTCAGCGGCGCTTTGGACACCCGCTTCTTTTTTTTCCTTCCTTTTGAATCCAGAGTCCTCTTTTGGGATTCTGTTCTATTCTTGGCTCCGTGTCTCTACCCCCATCTTCTCTCTTTTTAGTCTTGTTAGAAGCATTGTATGAATTCTCAGACTTCTCACTCTGCTCCGAACTTGCTGTTGTTTCAGCTGAAGGTCTTTCTTTTCTTTCCTGCAACACTCTGGTTTCCATACCCCTTCTCCTTTGTGTCTTCCTCATGACTGCACCAATCAGTTCTAGCATTTCAGTTGCCAGCACTACCGTTTACAAACCATAAAATAAATGTGCTTTGGAAATTGTGCTTCTGTAACACGCTGTGGTTCTGAGACCTGTGCAAGCACGGTGTTGTCTCAGAGACAGTCACCTGTGCTTTGCTGCTGCAGGAGGAGGTACTTCCTGGTATCGGTTACCACGGGAGATGCAGTGCTAGTGAAGCTGTGTTTGAAAATAAACCCAGATTCTCATTATTGCTTTTACTAATGTGCACTGAGCCCAGGCTGTAGGAAAGGGGATCTGAAAGGACAGCTGGAGACCTTTGTACAGGAGAGACACTAAGCTATAGAAACCTCTGCTCTTGCCAGGCTGGTGTTCCTTACTGCAGCAGTGACGTAGCAGATGTGGGGCTGAAGTCTATGACTCCCTGACCAATCCTTCTTTATACAGTGTCTCCTGGCTGGTCATGGGCTTGTCATTTATGTCTTCATGACTCGACAATAAGCTGGGGAGAATGGTCCTTACCAGCAGAGCAAAGTCAGTGACAGCACTCGAGCTGACCAAGTGCAGGACAAGTACTTTTAAGAGATGCTTGAGTTGCATAGTTAATGCTCGTGCTTCCCACACAGAAGTGCTACATGTAAGTGCCGAGATGTGCTGTGGGGTTTTGTGTACTTGTTTTATATAGAGAGATCTATGCACACATAAAGCCATGTGTAATTTAAGCATGAGAATTATTTTGGTAGAGCTACACAGGTTCTTGTGCATTGTGTATCTAAGTGTGTTCACTATTACTAGTCTCCTATCTTAATTAACAGAAAGTTATTTGAGAGAAGTGCATGATGAAAATCATTTCAGAAGGGCTTATTGTCTGAAGAAGAAAGATAATCAGTTCTGAGAATGGTGTCAGGGTGAGAAAATGGAGAGTTCAGCCTGGGATGTGTCTTTTCCTTCTTAGGGATCTTTTGAGAAGCACAGATATAAATGAACTTGGAAGTTCTCTATGGTAGGTTAGGAAATAAGTCACAGTCAAGGTGAAGGATGAAAAAAGGACTTAGATAATGCAGTAGAACCTATTTCCACATGAGAACACTTAAGTGACTGTTAGATAATAAGAGCATGAATCTGACTGGAAAAGAAACTACTTTAGAAAACTTGAGTTTAGAGAAACCATATAGCTGAATTTTGTCACGCACAACAGCAGACTAAATCCCAATTAAAATGTATTTGAGCTAATTAGTGGGTTCAGAGTTGAATTAGGAACACTTCTAATAGCTTGAAGAGGAAGGATAATAAAAGAAGGGCCAATTTTTCAAAATGTTAGGGAAGGAATAATCTTACACAGACTGCTATTGACCAAAAAAATATTATCCCAGAACGACTCCTTGTGCATTATTTGGACAACATATTGTGCATAGTGCACTGCTGTGTAGAAGGACTGGTGAAATGTGAGAACGGCCTCTCACGAGGTACATCAGGGAACTCCATTAAACTCACCGTTATTCAGGCCAAATTAGTCCTGTTGCAGCCAAAATTGTGGTCTCGTTGAAGTCCCTGACACAGCTCCCACCGCCTTTCGCAGACCCGGGATCTCGCCCGTTAGGCCTGTGCTGATGCAGAGTTTCCACTGAAGGAGCTTCAGCCAAGAAGCGAAGTGAAGTGTGGAATTTGAATGTAGAGAGTACAAATGGGAAACTTGAATTTAAGGAGGAAAGGCACACTTCAGAGTTTCAGCTCATTAGAGAAGAACAGATACAAGCTTCCATGCCTCACACTCCAGATTTCCTCATTTTCTGGTTCTGTTGCTTTGGCTTTTTTAAAATTCCAGCATTTTAATGCAGCAAAGGGGAAATCTGGTGCATGCCTATGGGTTAATCAGTTGTCCAGTTGTTTGAAACTAAACCAGGCTCACAGTTTCTGAAAATCAGCCGGATTTAGGTAAGCCATTAAATAGGGTTTAGATATCTAACCGGAGAGATTCAGCTTTGAAAATGTCAGCCTCCGTTTACAACATCTACCCCGTGTGTCGAGGCTGTAGCTCTGAGTTCAGAGCGGTCCTGTGGAGTTACTGGGTATGTA
>NW_010287407.1:6040-6605 GCF_000700745.2 Antrostomus carolinensis
AGGCTGCAGGGTGGATGGGCCTCGTGCAGCGACATGGGGTCGGCTGGAAAATCACAGCCTGAAAGGGGCTATGGAACAGGTGACTCTGCTGCTGCCATGGCAAAGAGTGGCAGTGGCGAGTCAAACCCAGAAATTGCTATCTGTCATTAAGGAAGCAGGTAAAAAACATAGTGGTTCTCTATTTTATTTATTTTTAATTTCTGTATGAGCAGAATGTTCATTCCTTTTTTTTTAAGAAAAACCAAACCACACAAAGAAACCCAACAAAAGACAAACTGAAAGAATAAGAAGCAGCTCAGCAGCTCTTTGGAGACATACCCACAGTAATGACCCTCTCCTCCTCCTGTCACTTGTTCAGGCATTTTCTGTGCCACATGCAGACAAAGAAAGACTAACGAAGGAGCAGACACAGAAAATAGCATCCTTTAGCTGCAAAGACCGTGCTTTTGCAGGCTCCCGAGCTTGCTTTGGTTTCTAATAGCAACCACGAAATGTCTTCAGCTCTGGCAAGCAAACGCTTCAGCCCTTTTGTTGGGAAATGTTTGAAGTCCCTTATCTTCCTGCT